>NC_090831.1:117677536-117980988 GCF_028021215.1 Eschrichtius robustus | reverse complement strand
TTAGCTACTTATGTAAATATTTTTTCACATGGGCTATATAAGCTGGATAGAAGTAACTTCACTTCAGATTGGTACACTCCATAATCTGTTAGTTTTCCCATTAACGAGCAAAAAATTTCAAGGTATACTCAAGATGAATTTATCGAAGAATATTTGCTTTAATAAGACAGATAGAAGCCTCTTTTGCCCTAGAAATCTTATTTAATTCATTATTTAAATGAAAACTAGTTTAATCATTTCTTTTATGGCAAGTAACTTTAGTGTTAAAATCAAATTCTAAAAGACCTTTAAAAAATAAAGATATTGACTATCTTGGTATGATTTTAGCCTTACTTTTAAAAGTCAAGTAAGAGGGGCTTCCGTGGTGGCGCAGTGGTTAAGAATCTGCCTGCCAATGCAGGGGACACGGGTTCGTGGCCCGGTCCATGAAGATCCCACATGCCGCGGAGTGGCTAGGCCCGTGAGCCACAACTACTGAGCCTGCGTGTCTGGAGCCTGTGCTCCGCAACGGGAGAGGCCGCGACGGTGAGACTCCCGCGCACCGCAATGAAGAGTGGCCCCCGCTTGCCGCAACTGGAGAAAACCCTCGCACAGGAACGAAGACCCAACACAGCCAAAAATAAATAAATATATATTAAAAAAAAAAAAGTCAAGTAAGAATGTCTGCCTTGTTGAAAAAATGCAACTACAAAAGTCTTTATTTAGTCTTAAAAATATCCATCTTTTCTGAGTAGCTCAGTCTAATCCCTTTTTAATTTATATTCCATCTAAGCTGTGGAAACTTTCTAAACATACTCTTGCCATACGATCCAGCAATCACACCCCTTGGTATTCACTCTAAAGAGTTGAAAATGTATCTCCACACAAAAACCTGCACATGGGTGTTGATAGCAGCTGTATTTATAATTGCCAAAACCTGGAAGCAAACAAGATGTCCATCCTATGAATTAGGTGCTAATATTCCTCCCATTTTATAAATGAGAATACTGAGGCTTAAAGAGGTTAAATGTTTCTATCAGGACAAGGCACCTAGAAAGTCCTGAAGCCAGGAATTGAACCCTACCTAGGAGCTTGACTCCTGAGTCTATGCTCTGCACTGCTATTAATAAACATGGAAATGTTACAAAGATTTAAGGGCTTACAACAATATTTGGACATAGATAAAAAAGTGTTCCCAGAGGCCTGGAAAATATGGGGATCCTAAGGTTATAGTTATTTTATTTAACAAGCATTTATATAGCATTTACTATTTACCATTAGAACTTGCTGTTCTAAGCACTTTATAAATAGAAAATCTGAACAGACCAATAATGAGTAAAGAGATTGAGTCAGTAATCGAAAACCTCTCAACACAGAAAACCCCAGGACCAGACAGCTTAGCTGGAGAATTCCAACAAACATTCAAAGAATGAACACCAGCCCTGCTCAAACTCCTCCAAAAGTTGAAGAAGGGAGAACACTTCCCAACTCATTCTACAAAGCCAGCATTACCCTGATACCAAAGTCAGAGAAAGACAACACAAGAAAACTATAGACCAATATCCATGGTTGAAACCACTATTTGTTACATATCTCTGGGTTGGGGGGGCAGTCAGAAAGTTAAGGCTAACTTATAAAAAGAAGCAGTGGGGTGCATTAAAAAGAGTACTAATTGTCAAACACAGAAACTGAACAGGTAGGGAGATTGATTTTATTCAGATTACTGCAATAAGAAGAACATCCCAGATCTGGAGATCAGGGTGCCTCAGCAGGATGCTTTTGCCTTAAGACATTTGTAGGGAGATGTAGACAAGTTACAGGTGGGGAGATTAACAGTTGAGGCTGTTTTGCAATCAGGGGAATTCTCAGTTAGCTGAACAGGAAGTGTTTATCTCTAGTTCTAGTTAGATTCGGGGCGGGGCGGGGGGGAAACAGTTCTAAGCTCAGCTAATCATTGATGAGAGAAAGAATGGGGAGCTGGAGGGTCCGCGTGGTTCAGGCAAAAGCGGGAAGGTCTGTGGCTGACCTTGTCACACGTCCACGAAGGAGTCATCCAAAGTCTTATGGGAGCCATGAGAAAGAGTGGACGGAGTCTTTTCAAACTCACGTGGGGAAGGGTCATTCTTTGTGATAAGCCATTTCTCAGAATACAGAATCTCCAAGAATTTTTCACCCACCGCTGTCTTCTGGAAGCACGGGGCTCAGGTAAAGTTCTACACATCAGGGGAAATCTGGAAACACCGTTCCGAGTCCTGACTTGGCTGCTAACTTCCACGAGGCCTACGGCATCCTCGTCACTAAAATGGCGAGGGGAGGATGGTTTGTTAAATCTATTTCATACCCCAATGTTTGAAGAGGCTCTGGGAGGGGCAGAGGGACTCTCGGGGAAAAGGGAGATGGCAAGTGAGGGCAGGGAGAGAGGTTCACAGTCACAAAGGGAGGAGAGGACAACAAAGAAAGACTGTGTCACAGAGAGGGGAGGAGAATGTCAGCAGGTACACCTGAGATTTCTAGGGTCCAAGAAGAGGCACCAGGGGCTGGACTTGGTCTGCCCCTTTCCCTTTCACCCACATCAGAGACAGATCTCAGGTGTGCCTTATGTAAATGGATTTTGATCAGGGCTCGTTTGAAGACATCTCTAAAAGCCTTGCTTCTCCCCCTACCCCCCAACTTAATATTTTCTCTCCCCCGCTGTTCTTGCCAAGGACAATTGAGACAGCTGACGGCTGGATCTGACTTGTCTGCTCCTGGTGAGATCCCAGCCTGCCATGAAGTGGTATCTCATCTTTGCACTCATGAGTGCAGCTGGTGAGTCTGGGGTCTTGTTGCTGCTTAGGGAGAGATGCGGTGGTGTGTGGGAGGGTCAGAGAGGGAAGTAGCTAGCCACAACTGAAGAGAGAGGAGTTGGTGGGCATTTCCTTCAAGTAACTGTTGATGCAAATGAAAGGAACCACTCTTGATGCACAGCTTACCACACCAGCAGTCTCTCTGAGCTTCTCCGGTGCCTGTGAGCATGTTAGGATACGTCACTGTAAGTCCCCTGCACTCTCCCAGGACTCTTGAGTGTGTGATTTCCTAGATTGCCGCGTCTCCTGGAAAGACACCAGAAAAGTATATCTTCCCTTTCTCTGGGCAGATGGACTTTGGAGGAGTGAGTGCAGGAAAGGAAGGGGGGCTGGGTCAGGGGCTCTGAGAGACTCGTGGCCCTACCCCAAGCTTTTCCACTCCTTTCACCACCAAAGTCAGGTAGTATTTAACTTTTTCCTTTCATTCCTGGCAAAAGTTAATTTAAACTATTATTTTTAAAGTAGTAATTCTTTTTTTTTTCATTTTTATAATACACAGCACTGCCAATCAGGGTTTTTGATCAGCCTCAGATAAACCTTTGCATTAGTTTCACAGAACTTTAATATACCTCCATCTCAAGCAAAGACATGTGTCAGTTTTCTTCATGTGTAGAGCTCAGGTGACATGCATGATTGCCCTTTGATTTAAAAGACTATTTAAAAACAATTTGAAGACCTTGACATTGTCCTTGAAAACCTTAAGGTGGGAAAAACTATCCTAGTCAACTCTCACCTCTTGCCCTGTCTCTCCTTCTACCTGTGACCCCACTGATTCTTTAGGAGTCATTCCGGCCCAAGATTCTAACACTGAGAAGATGTACGTAGCAGAAGATTTTACTATTCCTTACATGGTCTATCTTCAGTCCTTCCCGGAACCCTGTGTGGGGTCTCTCATTCACCCTGAGTGGGTACTGACCGCTGCTCACTGCCCCTTACCGTAAGTATCTGTTTGCTCTTGGGAGCCATGAGGGTTCTATTCGAACAAAATCAGGTCTGATGAGGCATCCCAGCAAGTTCTAATGGCATCCTAGGGAATTAGAAGACCCAGGAAGAGAGAGGGTCGTCTTCCCAACGGGGAAAATAATACACACGTGGGTGGTTTAGGAGGAGATGAAGAGGAAGGTGTCAGAAGACTCTTTCTCACGGACAGTAAATAATATTCGTTCATTCAACATACTTATTGAACATTTACTATATTCTAGGGACTGCTTAATGCACTGAAAAAACAGCAAGGGAACAAGACAGAAATTAGTTATCCCTCATGGAGCTCACATTCTGGTAGAGGAAGTAAGCCAAAACAAATAAATGTCCCAGAATAAAACATTAAAAAGAGTGCCAAGCTGTAAAACACAGGAATAAAGCAAGATATCTACTTTACTTAGGGTGATCATGTCAGGCCTAGTTGAAGAGATGAGACCAACAGGAAGAGGAGGACGCAACCAAGTGAATAAATCCTGGGGAAAATTCCAGGCAGAGGGAATAGTGTACAGAGTCTCTGAAGCAGTAAAGATAATTGAGTGTTTGCCGAACTGAGAGACCAGCGCTGAGTGAGTGTAATGAGTAGGGGTGGGTGTTCACAGGCTGAGGTCGAAGTGTTAGCAGAAGCCATGTGATGCAGGTAACAGAAGAAGGGCAAAGGAACTCTGCACGAGATGATGCTTATAGACCTCAGTGTCTCTGTTGTGTGTGAGAAACTGTTGTATGATTGGGACCCAGCCAGAGTTTCAGGAGTATATAAGGGTCATTTCTAACTCAGAACTCTCAGCCATCTGGTCATTCAAGACAGTTTACCCAGACCCAGATTGAAGCCGTGCTCTGTGTGTTAATGAGAAATACAAAGGAAATAAAGACAGTTCATCCCCTCCAAGAACTGGAGCTGGTAAATTGGATGTTCTTCTCTCAGCCAGGCCTAATGCATGAACTGTTTCTGGTAGGCAGTGGCTCCTGTATCTGTTCCGTGACTGCCCTCCTGACAGTGGAAGTCTGTGGGTTTGAATTTGTCCAGGAAATATAATGGAAGATGGTAAATGGGAGTCCTGATAGACTACTAAGAGTCTTGTGAATCTATAATCAGTGTAGGCAGCACATGGTAAATACAATGATATGGGCCCAAGAGGAGCTGGGAAGGGCCTAAGAATATCCAGAAACAAAGGGTACAATATGCTTGCTCAAGAGTTGCTTGAGACAGTGTAGTGCAGGCAAAGACCTCTGGAATAATGGATTGTGGTGCCATCTCTGTTCCCTATTCATTCAGGTCATCCATCATCACCATCACCACCATCATCACAACTAGATTGCATTGAGTATGTTCTAGGTGGCAGATACCATGTCAGGTTTTATGTATATACATTGAGTCTAACACAACAGTCCTATAAACTATTGTTCTTACTGTTTTACAGACCAAGGCCGGTCACTTGAGTTCTCAGGTCTAAGAGATAAAATTAAAATGATTGGAGGAGGTCACCTCTGACACTTCTTGCAATTCTGACATTCTGTGACCCTGTTCTTTTCCAACTCCCTGCCTCCTTTCTTCCATAGTGTTAAAATCCGATTGGGAGTTTATCAACCCAACATCAAAAATAAGGAAGAGCAGGTACGGAATTACTCAATGACGGTGCCCTACCCTGAATTCAACGCAGGATCTCTGAACAATGACTTGGTGATGATAAAACTGTCTAAGCCTGCTGCACTCAACAACCAAGTGGGAACCATAGCCATAGCTATGGAACCCTTATCATTTAATGATTCCTGCTTTATCCCAACCTGGACCTGGAGTAAATATAAAAACCGTAAGTGTTTGACTCTGTGTTCTTCATCCTGAGAAGGTTTTGGCGCTGGGGAAAATGTGGAGGGATATACCTGAAGGAAATAGCTGCTATGAGGTAATGCTCTTGACCCTAGAGGGATTACTGCAGGGCCTTTTACTACCATTATACTCTCTTTCAGTATTATCAAAGGATGCTGGAACCACCACTCGATATCTGAAATGAACTGATAAAGCTAAATTTATTGCTTATTATAGAAGAGCAATGCTGAGCTGACACAGTCTCAAGGAGCAGAGTACTAGGCTTACGTGGGGTTTGTGGGAAGCTTTCCCTACAGGGTTTGGAAGACTTTCAGGGGCTTAAGAAAGTTGACGTCATCTGTAGAGGCGTGGTTACCTGGGTGAGATTGTTGTTGATTGGTTGGCACTCAGCATGTTTATTGGAGGCGGGTCTGATTTGCTGACTTTAAAAAGTGACATTGATTGATTGGCTTGCCAAAGCCTGTTCACTGAGGCAAATTGCCATGGGTGTTAATCAGGTTTAAACCCTCCTCTGGTAGTTACAGAACAATTCGTATGTTCTGTAAAAACAAAAAGTGGGAGACTGTTTTGTCTATCAGTCTGTTTTGTGAAAACAAAAGTAGAAAGTGGGAACTTTTGTATTCTCCATATTTGGCAACTTCATTTTCAATTTAGAAGCAACATTCCAGGGAATCTAAGTGAATATATTTTCTGAACAAATAGAAGATTTTAAGTCTTATTCAAAGTAACTGTATCACATTTTACAAAGTAATTCATTACACACCATTTGAAAACAAAATAAAACTACATAAATGTTTTATCCCATAGGCTCTGCATGTCAGAATCATAGTGACAAACCAATTCTACAAGCTCTCTGGTGCCAGCCTCCCAATATTTATTGAGTTCATTATTTCAAGGAACTAGGTTACTTTCACCTAGCTTGTTCTATGTATTTCAATTCAATTTCCATAAAAACTTAAAACTGAACATAACTCTTCTTGTTCTTTTCGGACTTGACATTTTCTGGTCTAATCTGCTTTAAGATGTTAGATTGGATATATATCAGAAAAATCCTTCTCTATAAGTAACACTAGGCTTAGCTTGAGCAATCTCTGGTTAATTTTTTGTTTCCTTCCTCCTTGTTACTCTCTACCAGAGATTAAAATTATATAATGCCTTGGTTAGACTCCTTGCATCCTGAGGTTAACAGTATAGTAACAACTGCTATGAGTGAGATGAGCAATATTACTTCTTAGGGGAAAATATATATGTATATTTATACATACACACTCACATTCACTTATAAATAATCCATTTATAAATTATCTCACTAAAAAAGCATCTTTAGACACATTAAAAATAGTTTTCTACCTTTATGATTAAATGTAAAGATGATGAATTAAGTGCCAAAAATGAAGGTTTCCTGGGGACAATGGCTTTGTGTCTCTCTCTTCTCACATTCATAATTTTCCTGTGGGTTTTTCAAGCTTTCTAAGCTATGCACGCTACAGAGAGAATTATAGATCTGATGATATCTGACGTAAGGCTCACATAATGCTCTGAATCCACTGCTCTGACACAGAGACACTGAACAAGGGACTCTAAGAAGGATGGAATGTCTGATACCTGCCATAAATATTCTCGGGTATTAATGTATTCACAAAGTAGAGGCTGATCACAAGAGTATATGTGATAAGGAGAGTAACCCTGGACTTCATTTCTCTTCTCCACAGTTAGTGACCCTGACATGCTGACTTGGATAAACCAATATACTCTTCCCTACGATGAGTGCCAGAATATGCAAGATGAAAGAATGGCAATAAACATCATGTGTGTGGGACAACCTCTAAAGACCTTATCTGAAAATAAGGTATCTTTCCCTTCCCCAGACAGGAAGATAGCAAGGGGTCCATGAGGAGGAGAGGTGCCCATAGGAAACCAAATGGTGCCCATCAAGAAGGCCTGGAGCCCTTCTCCTCAGTCTCTGGATTTCTCATCAACTCCCCTGCCTTCCTTTACAGTGGGAGAGATTCGGTGGGAGAGCCATTTGTCCTTTCTCCTCCTACTTGCTCTCAGTTTGGTCAGATTCAAACCAAGAGAGGTGAGCCCTACGTGGATGTGAAGAGAGGTTTGCCACCTCTCAAGAAAAATGATTCCAGGCCGTTAGATGTTTCTGCTACTATAATGTGCCACTTCTTGCAATTAATTCTTGTTCCACGAGGACAAAGCACTATTGATCTCCTGTTCCCTCTCTCTGGCAGGAAGTCTCAGCAGCTCCAGCCATCTGTGGTGGGAGGTTGCATGGCATCTTGACTTGGGCAAAAGGAAGTGTCACCCTGGGAAGTGAAGGATTCTTCACAGAAGTTAATCCTTATGCAAGATGGATCATGAGTGTCATTGAAAGCCACTGAGGCTCCTCTGTTCCTCCATCCCTTCAGTGCAGTACCTTCTTGATTTCTACACTGGATCCACAACTCTATCTTTCTTGTTCTTGAACAGAATTCATTAAAAAAAAAAATGACACTAAAAACTTGGGCTGTGGCCCCTGATCTCTTTATCACATAAACTGTAAACATGATGAGAAATTCAGCAACATCCTCACCATTTGTTCATTCAAAAATTATTGAAATATCAGCTATTTGGTAGGTACTGCATATGCTAGGGATACATTATGACACAGACTTTGCCATCAGTTAGCCAATACCTTGTGACGATTGCTACAATGGAATGAGCAATAAGTTCCATGGGAGTATAGAAGAAAAAACATTAGGGTATCAGAGTCACGGGAGGTACCACCCAAGAGGCAGACAAATTCGGGGAGAATATTGTAAAACTGAGGTTTAGTTAAGTAAAAGTCAGAAAAGCATAAAAACTGTGATGTGTTCTAGAAAATATATGTAAATAAGTAATACTGGAGGGTAGAAAATTGTTTGCAGAGGGGGATAGAGAATGTGATAAAAAAGTATTATTTATAGCAGGTTAAGTGTTAAGATAGCAAAGGGCCTGACCTGTTTGGTAATGGAATTTAGATTTTTATCTTGTAGGCATCAGAGGGTGTGTCATTAAAGCCACCATGGTAAATGAAACATTGTCAAACTTCTGAATTGGGAGATGTAGGGAAGCAGAGTCTGTACATTTTAGACATACTGACTGTGAGTAGAAACAACAGGGGCAGAGTCAGGGAAAGTCAGCTGAGTTTCTGACTTTCACAACGGCCTAGATGGTGGTTCTAAACAGTAATATAAAGAGAAGCAATGTTTTCATGTGTAATGGATCAGGAACAACAGTTATGAATCAGAGAGATGGGGCATGTTATCGGTGAGATCCTTGAAGGAACTAGAGATGGTCGTTTCAAGCAGACAAAGATCTGGCTCTCAGGTGATATCCAAATAGTAACAACGGGGTGGGTTCTGTGTTTACAGGTAGTAGGTGCGGACCTTAGTAAAGCTCTGTGCTATTGGGAAGAGCTCTGGTGGATGCTCAGTGCTTCTCACACTGGCATAAAGTGAGGAGATGCATCCCAAACCCATTGACCAGGACACCTAAGAATACAGAATTGAGAGGATGCTGAGTGACCCAAAAGTAGGGGCTCAAGTGATATATGAGAGGCTATGGAGTTACATGTAGGGGAGGGGCAGTGTGATATGGGATTACCTGTTAAAACGGGAAAGAGGAACAGAGAGGGCCAGTGAGATGAGCAGAGAGAATCATGCCACAGGAGAAAAAGACTCTGCAAAGAGTGAAGAGATTGAGGGAGGTGGTGAATCTGTGTGTCTGTAGAGATTGCTGAGGTGGGTTGGGTTTTGGTCATTGATATACTCTGAGCATGGATGCTTTTTCTCTCCTACCAAAGCAAAGCAAAGCAAAACAAAACAACAACAATAACAAAACAGAAAAACCATCTGGGTTATGACTAAGACCACGCTTATCCTGGCACATAGAGAAAAACCATATCCTCAAATTTGGACACTAAGCCCATTTAATTCAACTACACTTCTTTTTCTTGTAATCTTTGGCCCATCGGAACCACAAGCCCCTGTGTTTGCCTTTCTTCTCCAGTGGGCTTGTCCCTAGTTACGCCCTGCTTCCTGTCTCTGATTCACTGACCAATGCTCCCTGCTCCCTTTACTGAATCACATCTAAATTTGCTCCAGAGTTTTTAATAAAATGCTCATCTGATCACTTCTTGTAACTTTTTTTTTAATTGACATAGTTGATTTACAACACTGTGTTAGTTTCAGGGGTACAGCAAAGTGATTCAGTTAACTTCATGTAACTCTTAAATTACATCTTCAGCACTTATTGACCATCCTATATTTTCCAAATCATCATCTATAACATTCTCCATAACGACCATTTCAAATGTTCTCCTCTCTTCCTCCAACTTTCAGGGCTCGCCTTCAGCAGATGACCTCTGGTTTGGGAGGAGAGAGACTGAAACCCTCAGAAGGTACCTCAGTCCACTTCTCATCCCCCAATCTGAAAACATACTTAGACTTTTTTCTTATTTTTTTTCCCATCCTTCCTGTAAATGAAGCCTTATTATCAACAGCTTCTATCTCTGCCTGTGATATGGATCTCCTCTCCTCTGACACCCTCATGGACTTGCTTTATTATCTCCACTTTTCAGTATTTTTCAACTTCCCCTATCAATTGGATTCTTCCTGTCACCATTTAAGCAAGATAAAGCCTCTCCCATCTAAAATATCATGCCCAAGGACACGTTCCCTTGATCTGCTCTCTGGTTGCCTCCTCATCTTGTTTGCAGGCCGTTCTTACTTGGCAATTACTGAAAGGTCTGTTTTGTATGATCCTTCTCTGTCTCTCTTTGTATTCTTTTGTGTGTGCTCTGCTCTCTTTGGAGTCCTTGTTCATCTTCCCAGAGATCTCTTCCCCATCTCCCCATTTGATTAACTTCTACTCATCGTTCAAGCCTCAAACAGCACTTCCTCAAGGAGGTCTTCTTCTGACCCTTGCCTTAGGGTCCCAACTATGTGTTTTTCTACCTCCCTTTATTTCTCACATTGTGACATTCATGATAGTAGATCTTATAACTTCCGTCTCCCCTATTAGTCTTCACGATCTATGCGGGCAAGATTCTCCTCCCCCTTCTTACTCAGTCATCTAATAAAGTGCCAGCACCTAGTGTACATTTGTAATAGTTTTCTATCGCTGTGTAAAAGCATTACCGCAAATTGTACAGCTTAAGACAACCTTTATTATCTTATGGTTTCTGTGAGTCAAGAGTTCAAGCCTGGCTTAGCTGGGTCCTCTCCTCAAGGGTCTAGCAAGTCTTTGGGAGAAGAATTTGCTTCTAAATTTATTCAGGTTGTTGGTAGAATTCCTTCCCTTGTGGTTGCATTACACAGGACCCTTGCTTTTTGCTGGCTGTGAGCTGAAAGCTGTCTTCAGGGCCTTGAGGCTGTACTTGGTACAGGTAGGTCACCCGTACACAGTTCTTTGCCACCTGGGCTCCCTCAACATGGCTGCCTACTTGGTCCAGCAGCATGAAGAATCTCCCTTGTGCACACTAGCAAGATGGGTATTTATACAATGTTAATGCAATAGATTAACATAATCATGGGGATGACAACCCAAAACTTTGGCCATATTCTGTTAGAAGCAAGTCCCAAGTCCCACCCACACTCAAGGGGAGGCACTTGGGGATTATGCAGGGTGTGAAATGGGGCACGGCTCTATCCTCTACAACATTCAATAGAACTTTGTGAAATAATGAATGTATTGGTTCCTTAATTCCTATGCGATAAAAGACAATGCAAGTCTTATATATACAAGACTTAAAAGATAAGGCTTCTCATTCTTTAATTTCTGCTTATGTCTCCACCCAGCTCTTAACATTCCCCCTATAATACTTGGTAGTATTTCCACAAACACACCACGTTGCTTCACGTACTCATGCCTTTATAGAAGCCTTTCCCTCTTTTTGAATTAGTTTTTCTCTTCTTTTTATGTCAGACAAGCTCCTTTCTCTTCTCTAAGACCCAGATAAGTTTTACCTTCTGGGTAATACTTCCTTGCACACAATGTAGAAGTGAACGTCTTCACTTCTTATGGTATGCTCTGAGGCACATACCTCCGTTTTTAAAAATGTTTCTCTGACATTTTATTATGCAAGTTTTCAAACATAAAACAAAGCTGAAAGAATTTTACAGCATATACCTGTATATACCACTTGGATTATACCATTGAGTAATCTACTTCTTCTTTTTTTAAAAAATAAATTTATTTATTTATTTATTTATTTATTTATTTATTTATTTATTTATTTATTTATTTATGGCTGCGTTGGGTCTTCGTTGCTGCGCGAGGGCTTTCTCTAGTCACGCAAGCGGGAGCTACTCTTCATTGCGGTGCACGGGCTTCTCATTGTAGTGGCTTCTCTTTGTCGTGGAGCACGGGCTCTAGGCGCACAGGCTTCAGTAGTTGTGGCTCAGTAGTTGTGGTTCACGGGCTCAGTAGTTGTGGCGTGCTGGCTTTAGTAGTTGTGGCTTGCAGGCTCTAGAGTGCAGGCTCAGTAGTTGTGGCGCACGGGCGTTTTTGCTCCCCGGCATGTGGGATCTTCCCAGATTGGGGCATGAACCCGTGTCCCCTGCACTGGCAGGCGGATTCTTAACGACTGCGCCACCAGGGAAGTTCCTGTATTTATTATTATTGAACGTCTCCACTCATTAGAATGTATGAGTTCAGAAACATTTCTCTGTTTTGTTCACTATGTAGCACAAGCCCTTAGAGCCTGACACACACTAGATGCTTAATATTTACTTGTTGAATGAATGATTTCCTCCCTCTCAGACTCAGTTAGCATTTGCTCTCTTCTTTAAATGACACATATCACTCAGCCTAGCATTGTCAGGAGAAAGGGTTAAGATTGGTCAAAGCATTCTAAAAATGGTAGAAAAATGAGTTGATTTAACATATGTCCACTGAATCATGGAAGGTATTTAAGGAAGGTTGTATTTTACTTTGAAGAATGCTTATGGACAACTAAAAGAGAAAACACCTTTTATCTTTTGAAATAGATATGTTTCTATCATTTTTTCTTGTTTTAGAACAAAGAAATTCAGTTTACAAATTCAACTTACAGATAAAGGTACTGGAGAGAAGGGTGGGGGAACTTGAGTCTATCGAGTTAGCTTCCTTTGTTTTCTCTAATGATACCTGAAAAACAATCTCAGCATTTCCGGTCTATGTTTCTCTCTCCAGTTGCTTTGACCTTTGACCCAGATTACAAAGATGTCATCACTCCCCCCTACATGATCTACTTGAAATCTGATTACTTGCCTTGTGTTGGAGGCCTGATCCACCCGCTTTGGGGGATCACAGCTGCACACTGTAACTTACTGTGAGTAATAAGCCCCCAACATCAACCTACATTTTGTGTTCTCAGGTTGGGTAAAGACCAGAATCCTGCCTGGGATCCACCCAATTAAATAGGATTAGAGAGGCCTTCTGGGGATGTTCAGTAGTAGAGAAAAGGCTTTGGGGAGGAGCTAATAAAGGCCCATAAGGATGGATAAGCCATGTCTGTTAAGTCCTCTCATGAATATCCCTATTGCTCCAGGAAGCTTCAGTTAATACTGGGGGTTACAAAACCATCAAATCTAAAAGAAGAAAAGCATATACAAGTGGTTGGTTATGAGAAGATGATTCATCATCCACAATTCTCCATCACTTCTATTGAGCATAACTTCATGTTAATCAAGCTGCAAACCCATATAGAACTCAATGACTATGTGAAACTGGCCAGCCTGGCCAAAGAACCTGCCACTGAAGACACCATGTGCACTGTCTCCACCTGGACCTACAATGTGTGTGATCTCTGTGAGTAGCTCTCAGAACCAGACATGCATCTCTCCCGCCTCCACTCTTGGCTTCTTCTAACCTTGAGCTCTCTTCTAACCTTTTCATTCATCCTTTCATCTCCTTTCCCTTCCCTAGAGCCTCACTGCAGAAGTCCTGCAATCTTTTGTTTCCCACTGTATCTTTCTACATCTTTGCCTTCATATCTGATAGACGTGGTGTTAGTGGAAACAGGACATTTGTATTCTGGTCTTAATTTGCTGTATGACAGCTGGTCGGTCACTTTACATTTGGAGCCTTAATTTTCTGAATTCTGAAATATGGCACAAACTGTGTCAGATGGTTTCCAACCACTTCAGGCAATAAAGAAACTTAAAGGCTTGAAATAGCATGAAATAATGTTTATGTGTTAAACGTAAGATAAATACATAATATTGTGCTAAATCATGCAGAACTTCCATATGCAAAATTGTGATACAGATCAACAAAAGTTTAAGAAAATATTTCTCAAGTATTTTTAACTGGTAACATTCTGAAAATGAACACTCACTCACTTCTTCAGGAAGTTGGAAAACGACTATCATTTTTTTCAGTGGAAGTCTTCCGTATATAATTCAAAACTACTGAATTTCATGTTCTACCTAAGCTTTCTCCTATGTCACGTGTTTCAGACTACATGAAAAAACTTTCAGCAAACGAAGACAGCCTTCTCTTTTCTAAGTTTTGTGTCTGTCTTCTCTCTTCCCACTATCTCATTCCATATTTTTCATGCAAATCCTAATCAACTGTCCCTAGCTATTAATCAAGATGGCAGTGAGTACTGGAGGTGGGGGGAGGTGAGTAACAATAAGAAAAAACTATGATAGAGTCCCTTAGGAAAAATTAATACATTTTTACTCATGAGTAAGTCTGAATATATTTAATATACAGCATACACTAGACATCATAGTATGGAAAGGAGATTAATTTTTAACAAGCTTATCAGATTACATTTTTTCCATCCACTTCCACTTTCTTTTACAGAAGCCAAGAGGTGGCTACACACTTATCCTAACAATGCTGCCATTACTCAAACCTTTTTAAACTACTTTTTGATAAATACCTTCAGATCTTGGGATACATTTCCTTGAATATATCACAAAAGTAGAAATTCTTTTTTTCCCAGCTTTAGTGAGGTATAATTGACAGATAAGCACTGTACATTTTTAAGGTATAAAAATTCATGTTTTGATATGCATATATTGATACATTGTAAAATGATAGCCCCAATCAAGCTAATTGTCCACCACCTCACATATTCACCTTGCGTGTGTGTGTGTGTGTGGTGAGAGCACTTAAGATCTATTCTCTTATATCATCTCACACCAGTCAGAATGGCTATCATCAAAAAATCTACAAACAATAAATGCTGGAGAGGGTGTGGAGAAAAGGGAACCCTCTTGCACTGTTGGTGGGAATGTAAATTGATACAGCCACTATGGAGAACAGTATGGAGGTTCCTTAAAAAACTAAAAATAGAACTACCATACGACCCAGCAATCCCACTACTGGGCATATACCCTGAGGAAACCATAATTCAAAAAGAGTCATGTACCACAATGTTCATTGCAGCTCTATTGACAATAGTCAGGACGTGGAAGCAACCTAAGTGTTCATCGACAGATGAATGGATAAAGATGTGGCACGTATATACAATGGAATATTACTCAGCCATAAAAAGAAACGAAATTGAGTTATTTGTAGTGAGGTGGATGGACCTAGAGTCTGTCATACAGAGTGAAGTAAGTCAGAAAGAGAAAAACAAATACCGTATACTAACACATATATATGGAATCTAAAAAAAAAAAAAAAAAAAGGTCATGAAGAACCTAGGGGCAAGACGGGAATAAAGATGCAGACCTACTAGAGAATGGACTTGAGGACACGGGAAGGGGGGAGGGTAAGCTGGGACAGAGTGAGAGAGTGGCATGGACATATATACACTACCAAATGTAAAATAGATAGCTAGTGGGAAGCAGCCGCATAGCATAGGGAGATCAGCTCGGTGCTTTGTGACCACCTAGAGGGGTGGGATAGGGAGGGAGATGCAAGAGGGAAGAGATATGGGAACATAGGTACATGTATAACTGATTCACTTTGTTATAAAGCAGAAACTAACACACCATTGTAAAGCAATTATACTCCAATAAAGATGTTTAAAAAAAAAAAGATCTGTTCTCTTAGAAAATTTCAAGTACACCATACAGCAATATTAACTCTAGTCACCATGCTGTACATTGAACCTCCAGAACTTACTCATCTTACAACTGAAAGTTTGTACCCTTTGATCAACATACCCCTATATCCTCCACCCCCTAGTCCTTGGTAACCAGCATTCTACTCTCTGTTTCTATGCATTTGGCTTTTTTAGGTTTCACATTTAAGTGAGATAGTATTTGTCTTTCTGTTTCTGGTTTATATCACCCAGTATAACATCCTCTAAAACAAGAAAAACGGAGCTGGAGGAATCAGGCTCCCTGACTTCAGACTACACTACAAAGCTACAGTCATCAAAAAAAGTATGGTACTGGCACAAAAACAGAAATATAGATCAATGGAACAGGATAGAAAGTCCAGAGATAAACCCACACACCTATAGTCAACTAATCTATGACAAAGGAGGCAAGAATATACAACGGAGAAAAGACAGTCTCTTCAATAAGTGGTGCTGGGAAAACTGGACAGCTACATGTGAAAGAATGAAATTAGAACACTCCCTAACACCATACACAAAAATAAACTTAAAATGGATTAAAGACCTAAATGTAAGGCCAGATACTATAAATCTCTTAGAGGAAAACACAGGCAGAACACTCTATGACATAAATCGAAGCAAGATCTTTTTTGATCTACCTCCTAGAGTAATGCAAATAAAAACAAAAATAAACAAATGGGGCCTAATTAAATTTAAAAGCTTTTGCACAGCAAAGGAAACCATAAACAAAACAAAAAGACATTCTCTCAGAATGGGAGAAAATATTTGCAAACGAAGCGACTGACGAGGAAATAATCTCCAAAATATACAAACAACTCATGCAGCTCAATAACATAAAAACAAACAACCCAATCAAAAAATGGGTGGAAGATCTAAATAGACATTTCTCCGAAGAAGACATACAGATGGCCAAAAAGCATATGAAAAGATGCTCAACGTCACTAATTATTAGAGAAATACAAATCAAAACTACGATGAGGTATCACCTCACACTGGTCAGAATAGCCATCATCAAAGAATCTACAAACAATAAAGGCTGGAGAGGGTGTGGAGAAAAGGGAACCCTTCTACACTGTTGATGGGAATGTAAATTGGTACAGCCACTATGAAGAACAGTATGGAGGTTCCTTAAAAAAACTAAAAATAGAGCTACCATATGATCCAGCAATCCCACTCCTGGGCACATACCCAGAAAAAACCATAATTCAAAAAGATACATGCACACCAATGTTCATTGCAGCACTATTTACAATAGCCAGGACATGGAAGCAACATAAATGTCCATTGACAGAGGAAAGGATAAAGAAGATGTGGTACATATATACAATGGAATATTACTCAGCCATAAAGTAGAAGTAAATAATGCCATTTGCAGCAACATGGATGGACCTAGAGATTGTCATACTGAGCGAAGTAAGTCAGACAGAGAAGGACAAATATATGATATCGCTTATATGTGGAACCTAAAAAAATGGTACAAATGAACTTATTTACGAAACAGAAATAGAATCACAGATGTAGAAAACAATCTTATGGTTACCAGGGGTCGGTGGTGAGGGGGGAAGGGGGAAAGGGATAAACTGGGAGATTGAGATTGACATATACACACTATTATGTATAAAATAGATAACTAATAAGGACCTACTGTATAGCACAGGGAACTCTACTCAATACTCTGCAATGACCTATATGGGAAAGTAACCTAAAAAAGTATATGTATATGTAATTGATTCACTTTTCTGTACAGCAGAAAGTAACACGACATTGTAAATCAATTATACTCCAATAAAAAAAAAAAGTAGAATTTCCTTGTCCTTTGAGAGACAATTTGAGTTTTGGAAATAGGCAAATGTCCTTCTGTTAAGCAGTATGTTTGATTCATCTGGGTATGTCACTTGAGTCAAAAAGAGATGTAACTTACAAAAAATGCAGTTTATTTTGATCTGGCTCATGAAGTAGTTAAGTAAGCATTTCCAAAAAAAACTTCCCAAAAGAAATGTTGAGCTGTACAATTATTGCTGGGCTGGAAAATAAGGCAAAGAATCTCAATCATTTCCTTTTAAAGAATTAATATATTATTTTCAAATAAAGACACTCAAACACACACTCATTAAAAAAAACAAAATCTTAAACTAAAATACTTCCTCCTAAAGAAGAATCTTTGGCAAGAAAACTAACATATGTGGAGATACTACTTTGCTCTTGTTTTTCTCATTTTGTTGCAGATTGGAAAAATTTTGTTATGGGTCTGCACAGTTCATAGTACGTGTGAACCACTGATATAAAGGAATAACTTGAATTAGGAATGAGGAGACAGTTTCAAATCCTAGTTTTATGGGTTTAAGAAAACCACTTTTTGAGTGATTTTAAATGAAAAATTAGGCTTAGAGCTCACTAAATTCCTTCAAACTCTCAGAATAGGAGAGACCTTGTTTAAGGGTACAAACTTGCAACTAGTAGATAAATAAGTTCTGGAAATCTAATACACAGTATAGTGAATATAGCTAGCTATATTGTATTACAATCAAACTTGCTGAGGTATTAGATCTTAATTTTTCCCACCACAAAAAAGAAATGATAATTATATGAGGTGGGAGAGGTGAACTATTGCCCCAATGGCAATCATATTACAATATTCAAATGTGTCAAATCAATATGCTATATACCTTAAATTTATACAGTGTTTCTTGTCAATATATTTCAATTTAAAAAATTAGAAAGGAGACAGTGATTAATGTAAAATATGGGACAAATGAAAAACATGGAAGCTCAAAAAGTAAAATAAAATTGAATGAATAAAATTCCAACTCAAAGGACACTTTTTAAATGTCTGAATTGCCAGAAAAATTTTAAGTAATTTATTTCATTTCATTGCAGAAATGTCTTATATTTACATCTAACTTCCAAGTATTTAATCTCTTTTATAAGCAGATAGACACTTTGTATCATGAGAAATTGTTAAATCTGATCATTTCCTATGGTCGTAGTGGTCATAGTTGTGATTTCTCTCAGTGTTTGAACTCTTCCTTTCTACCAGGAGATGAAATATGTTGAAAAAGAGGGAAAGGAAAAAAGAAAGTTTGGTATCTCGTAACACTTAAAGTTCTATTTCTTTCTTTCCTCTAGACAAGGACCCCGACTCACTGCAGAATGTCAATATCTCTGTAATCTCCGAGACTGAGTGGCGCGAAGCCTATAAAACCTACATCAGAGATAGTATGATGTGCGTGGGCATCGTGCCAGGAAGGAGGCTGCCCTGCAAGGTAACGTACTCTCAGTGCCTTAATTTTCCCATTTTATTGTGCCCTTTGCCAGAAAAATAACCCGGTTTCCGTTTTCCTGGCAGGAAGTCACAGCTGCCCCTGCCATGTGCGATGGGGTACTTCAAGGAATCCTGACTTTTGCAGATGGATGTGTTTTGAGAGCCGATGTTGGCATCTATACCAGAATCATTAACTACATACCCTGGATTGAAAACACCATCCAGAACAACTGAGCTCTCTCATGATGGGAATTCTAGACCATATGACACCACCTGTCCCCAAGTCCAGCCTCAGAATTAAATCTAATCAGTGTCCTGAGTTGCATCACACATACCTGTCTCACCCCTGCCCCACAGAGTGGGTGACTGGTACCTACCTGTACTGTGATTATACATGGCAGCCCTCCCTCCTCACCTAATGATGATGATGGCAAACTCCATACCCCTTAGGCAGTTGGAATTTATAGAGTGGCAATTGTGTTCTCTCTAATGAATTGATCATTGACTTATTGAAAAAAAAAGGCCACTCGATTGCCATCTTGGGCGACAAAACCCCTACTACTTGCACAGAATTCAATAGCATGTGCTTTTGGCAAGTTACACATGGCAAACGGAAGTCTGAGAAGGATGGAGCTACATAGAAGTCCCAGGGAAGGGAGAGGGTTTAAGGAGGGGTGCTGTTGGAGGAATGGTGCTTGGTTTCTCCCTGCCCACACAACTCTCAGCACCAGACACAGATTCTGGACATTCATTTTGCAGGATTCTCAGTAGGGACTTGCGCTCTGAGAGGTTAATACAAAAGTTAACTGGGGCTTAGGACACAGCAGATGAACAGGGAGTCCAGGTTGGATTTTGCCAATATACGTGCACGTGGGCTTTTTCTACTATGCCAGCTGCCCCGGGAACTGCATTCTCCCCCAGTTATCACTCTTGCCTTTTTCTTCCTTCCTTTTCTTTTCATTTCACCTCTGCAGCTCCATTTACCACCTGAGAGTTTTAATTGACAGTTTTCTATGGGGAGTGGCCTTTGGTCAGTTGACTGAGGATCAAAACCACAAAAACAAAACCGAGTTCTAGAGAGTTCTGTCTGTGGCCATTACCAGTGGACTATTACACCCTTACGGTCTAGCTAGGCAAGAAGAGAACTCCTCTTAGGAAGCAGAAGTTCCAGCAGAAAATCTTGTGCTCACTAGGTTCTAAAACCTCTAAGTCAATAAAGCCTAGCTTGCGGTGTTGAACAGCAACATTGTGTGTGGATTATTCAGTGCTATTGCGAGCACTTCACCTTCATGTATGTTATTCGTTGAATTTTTTTTTTGTTTTGGAAGAAACAGATGGTTTTTGCAGGAAAGCACCTCAGCCTCTGTAGATGTTTCCCAGTTTGAAATGGTGCTACAGTTTCAATAGATCATACTGATGTCTTACAAAGCCAACTGATCCTAGGTGATGAAGCAGATGGTAAGGTCACTGAATTCCATGGGCATCAGCCTACTGTCTCACTGCTACCAGTAAGGTAAGTAAGGTAACTTCCTTGGTTGGAAAGTACATTCCATTTTTGTGGAATATATAAGGGATTCAAGGATGGTGGTGCTGAGAGTGACGATGGCAAAAGAAAGAAAATCCAAATCTAGAATATGTCAGAAATTCCCTGGTGGTCCAGTAGTTAGGACTCTGCATTTTCACTGCCGAGGGTGTGGGTTTGATCCCTGGTCGAGGAACTAAGATCTCACAAGCCACGTGGCACAGCCAAAAAAAAAAAGAATATGTCATGTGCAGTGAGAATAAATAGCTACTCCCTCCGTGACAAAAAGGGGCTCATCTCCCACCACATGGCTGGTGGGAGACCTGGGGTACCAGTGATATGTCATCATTATATTAAGGGTGAGATTGGTCACCGACACTGGCAAATTGGGTCTTTGCAAGAAGTCTCTGCATATGCTCCGTTTGGTTCCATTGCTCACTTTGTTTGTGGAGCCATTTAAAAACCACTCAGAACAATGAGGAAGGACTTCAGAACAGACCAGCTTGTCTATCTGATCGTTAAAGTCTTCTGCAGTGAGAGCATTTTGGTGAGAATTCTCATGGGACACATTTTCCTGCTCCAAGCTGACCTTGAAGAATGCTTGTACATAATTCTTCCTCAAATAGCTTATCTCCATTCCCCCGTCTTGCTCTTTCTGATTGCCTACCAGGGAAGACCACCAGCCACTCCTAAGAAATTCAAATAAATCTTGACCTCAAGAAAGAGAACTAGATATGTTGATTGAGCTTTTGTCTCCTGAGAAGAATTCAATTCTCCTTTTTCCTTCATGGCATCCCTCTGAAGGGTTTTAATATCACAACAGTACACGTGCAATTGGACCAATATATCAACCAAAGTTATGCATAATCAAGGTGAAGTCTTTTCACCCTCAGCGAACTGTTCAGGGAGAAATCTCTTTGAGGTCATAAGTGTGGATTGAGGAAAGGTTGCCCAGAGCAATTGCTTATGCAACTAATTTGGACACCCAGGGCCTGATTTACCTCTGCTCCATTTACGTTTCTAATTGAGAATGGAATGCTACTGAGCATATCCAAGTTAATGACAAGGAGAGGCAGGTAGCCCCACCTAGAGCAAGTTTCATGGTCAACTGGTGGTCAGCAGTCTGGCATTTAATCTCCACCTGACCCTAGTAGCAAACCAGAAGCTATTTCCCAAAAAGCTACCATGACTTTGCTACCTAGTTTAGGGGTCTCTGTATTGATTTTCTTATTAGGCTTTGCCATACACTTCATCTAGGTTGCTAAAAATACTGTTAGCACCATTGGAGTTACAGAGTTTAAACCCAAGAAACAGAACCAACTGCACTTCAACTTGTGCAGGCTGGAGAATCTTTTCTGACTTAGTCTCTCCCTAAACTAGCAACTTTTTAGATCACTCATTAAATGGCTCAGAGCATGATATCCTAATGAGATATATGTTGCTCATAAAATTTAGAGACCTTCGGACATCACTCTTAATGGTGGAGAGCACAAGTTTCAACAATGCGTTCATTTCAGTGGAGGAACCCACCATACACCCACAAGCTTCACTGCAGAAGCAGGTGATTCTATTTTTACTTGTTGCATCACCTACTCATTACCACACATCTGTTTTCCCAAGACATCTGGGAAAATTGCTACTTGCTGTCTGGTCCTATCGACATGATATCATCAATACAAGCAGACCAGTATGGTACCCTTTGAGACTGCCAAGTCCCTTAAAGATTACATTCAGGTACAGGGCCAGAGCAATCATGATTGCTCTGGAGGTAAAATATATACTGCTGTTTCTGCCAAATGAAAGCTAAGTAATTCTGAACTTCTCAAAGACAATGTACAAAAATGCACTTGCCGTGATCATAAATGGGTAAACAGATAAAAAAATGTTGTGGTATAGCCATACAATAGAATACTTCACAGCAATATAAACGAATGAACATTCGATACAACTATCAACATGGATAACCTCAAAATAATTAAGCTGAGTGAAATAAGTCAGACAAAATGAATACGTACAGTATGACTCCAGTTTTATCTACAAGCACACAGATCTACAGTGACTGAAGGCAGATAAGTGGTCTAGTGTAGGCAAGGATGAAGAAAGTGGAGTGAGGGAGAGGTAACGCAAAGGGAAACATTTCTACGCGTGATAAATATGTTCATTATCTTGACTGTGGTGACGATTTAATCACGTTTAACAAACCTGTCAAACTCATCAAATTGTACGTTTTAAATATATGCAGTTTATCGTATGACAATTATATTTCAATAAAGCTGTTAAACAACAACAACACAAATGCACTTGCTAGGTGAATAGTTGCATACCAAGAATGAGGGACTGTATTTATTTGCTCTGGTAAGGAGGCTACGTATGGAACAGCAACTGTAATTGGTACTACCACCTGATTACCCAATAATCGAACACTATCATTCCCCACTACTCTTTTGACTTGGGCCAAGCTGCAGAACTGAATAGGATTATAATAGAAATTACCACCCAGCACAGTTCAAGTCTGTGTTGGTGGTACTGATCTCGGCAATTCGCTCATGCTTTAGATTTACTAAAGGAAGTTTCTGTCAACTTCCTCTTAGCCTTTTCTACCACAAAAGCCCTCACGTCACAGGCCAGGGAGAGATTGTAATAGTTGTAGCAATTCTACCAGTTGTAGATTAAAAAGTGCACCTCCCCCGACAATGGTACACGTAGGAAATAAGGAAATAAATTCAGAGCCCCATTGAATTGCTCTCGGAAAGACATAGGTTAAAAAAAAAAATCCATGAATCCCTCAATTTTCATAAGGCCCACTCTGATCAGAGGATGGCACGAACCATGTCTTCCCCACCACCACAAATTAGAACTCATTCAGGTTCCCTCAAAAAATTAAGCTATGTTCTTGTCCGCGGAGTGCAAGTCGCCAGGTAAACAGACACTGGTCACTTTTCTATAAGCTCGAAGACTCTCAGTGTTAGAATAGAGTCCATTCTCCAGCTCCCTTCCGCTCAAGGGGCATTGAATCAGTTAATATAACTAACGGATCTGTGAGCGAGAGAGAAGGCTGTGATACTTTAGCATATTGACTCACATCGGTCCACTGTTATCAGATCTGCTGGTGTTTTTTCTGGTTGGTTTTTTGATAATGTAAATCAAATAAGAACTTGAACTTCCTGTCAATTTCGTTCCCGGGGATCCCGTTTTTACGGAGAACCCTTGAGAGAATCCTCTTCAAGTCCCCAAACATCATCATGTAATATCATTCATTTCCATTTTAAGAGTTAGAGAAGCAGGTGAAATTAATAACGTGACATTGTCTATGTTCCTTCAGCAAGTTACATTGAAATGTAAAAGGTTCGGGCTTCCCTGGTGGCGCAGTGGTTGAGAATCTGCCTGCCAATGCAAGGGACACGGGTTCGAGCCCTGGTCTGGGAAGATCTCACATGCCGCGGAGCAACTGGGCCCGTGAGCCACAACTGCTGAGCCTGCGCGTCTGGAGCCTGTGCTCCGCAACAAGAGAGGCCGCGATAGTGAGAGGCCCGCGCACCGCGACGAAGAGTGGCTCCCGCTTGCCGCAACTAGAGAAAGCCCTCGCGCAGAAATGAAGACCCAACACAGCCAAAAATAAATTAATTAATTAATTTTAAAAAATGTAAAAGGTTCTTTAGCAGGAGATAAATGACACTGAAGGAGGAGAAAATGTGACACCTACAACATCCTCCTTCAAGGCTTCTCTGTTCATTTGCATTTTGTGTTTTTAACAGAAAAGAGGATGGAGGCTACCCCTCAGTATCCTGAAGGGTGGGATAAGTCTTTCTCATTTTAAGTTGCAGCACTGGGCATCCTGTTGTCATATATCTAAGCCGTATTCTCTTTCAGCTCCACAAGTAACATTGCTAGAAATTTCCCTCTCCATCTGCCTTACTCCTTTATCTCTCTCAGTTTGTTCAGAACTTATGTAAAGAAAATAGGGGTGTCACTCATTAGCCTCCTCAAATCCTAACAATACGTCAGGATTTGCAGAGCATGTTGTTCCATTGGTGATACGCCCTATAACCACCATTCTCAAGGCCGAAAAGCTACGGTCCCAAAAGCTAAATGTGAATGGATAGGGTCTCACAAAAACTAGGTGAAGATTAGGCTAGAGCTTGTTCTTGTGCACAGAAATGAACACCAGCTACTGCACTGATGAGACTTTCAAGACGTCTTAGAATTTAATTTAGAATTTCTTCCTTTGTGTATTTACTTCAAGGATGGGAGGATCTGAGAAACCATAAAATGAGCTCTGTTCAATAGGGAACCAGGGTGGGAAAAAAAAAGCCCTGGTTTAAAGTCACTGGCTCAAACAATTGGAATAGAATCAAATTGCCCACCGGAAGCTAAAGATGGGGGTTTGAGAAGCTGGGCCAGGGGAGGACACTGACAAGAAACCCCAAGGCCATCACTCCCAGGCCCTTTGAAAACTCACACAGTACTAGGCAGCTTGATTATCTTACTCTGGGGTTTCTGGCAGCTACTCTGACCAAAACTAAACCAATATGCCATAGAGACAAATGTCTTTCCCTTGTCCTTCTCCCAGTCTATACTTGTTCGTCCCTGGCTCTCCGAAGCCCCAAACCCCTACCTTGATCAATTTAATTGGCACATCTATAATCCGTAGAGCTCCATCTACAACAGCAGCCCAAGACCTGGGCCCAATGCTGTCCTTTGTGAAAGGAGTTTAAACACCCTCCTTATTCAAGTGACTCATCACCAAGCGAAACTTGCTATTACATTTTTCTACCTTAACAGGCCCAGTCCTAATGACTGGGTTTCTGTTCTGTTCCTGCAGTAAAGTCACCCTTTGTATCCCAGTTCCATTAATGCTGTCTTTGACTTGACAACCTTGTCTGATTCTCTGGCTCCTATAAGCCTAGGACTCTGCCTTACTCTCCCCAGGTGGTGCTAGAAACCCATAAGAGGCCAGCTTCTTGCTGTCAGAACGTCCTGCTGCTAAGTGCCTGCCATACACTTAGTTTCCCTGGCCTGCCATGCCTCCACTGGCCACCTGGCCCTGACAGCCTGCCTGGTTGCCCTTGTACCCTCACTTCAGTACGCTTTGGTGTTAGCTTAGCTGACTCCCCCCGTTATTGTCACCCCCATTCCCTCTTTGACTCCTACCATCTGCCCCTCCACTGCAAGTTCATCTAATTTCTAGATTCCCCCAAAGAGTGACCTAGGGTTAGTGTAGTTGAAAGAGTGTGGATTTGGGATCCAAGCTGGTATTTAATCCTAGCTTCAACAGCTACTAGCTGTGTGTCCTTGGGCAAGTAATTAAGTACTTTAACCTCTCTTGCCTTAGTGTATTTATCTCTCAAATGGGACCCATAATACTTTTCTGGATTGTTGGGAATAAATAACTTATGTAAGGCACGTAGCATAATACTTAGCACATAGTAGGCACTCAAGAAATCATAATTCCACTGAAGCCTTTACCAAGGGATGACTGGGAATCTGTCACCATTTCTTTACATCTGTGCTTATTTCTTCAATTAGAATTAAACCTATTTGCTGGGACTTCCCTGGTGGTCCACTGGTAAAGACTTTGCCTTCCAATGCAGAAGGTACGGGTTTGATCCCTGGTCGGGGAGCTAAGATCCCGCATGCCTCACTGCCAAAAAAACCAAAACATAAAACAGAAGCAATATTGTAACGAACTCAATAAAGACTTTAAAACAATGGTCCACATCAAAAAAAATCTTAAAAAAAAAAAAGAATGAAAACTATTTTCATGTCCAAACATGTCAGGATTCATCCCAAACCCAGTTTATCCAGTTCATCCCAGTTTATCATCAACAAGCTCCCACCAGGGCACTCTGTGTGTATGCCTAAGCTCAAGGGACCCTTGCGTGGATCCTGAAACCCTAACAATTATTAACTCATTATCAACTCCCCTCTCCCCAAGCCCACCTGTATTTAATCCCCTACCTTCACATTAGACCCCCTCTTGCTCCCCTACTCAGGGGCCCTGAAACGATGGCATATGGGTCTTAAATACTAGCTGTGTTTCTGCTTGGGGCTCAGGAGTCTGAATTATAACCAAGATGTTACACAAAGATATATAACTCCTTTCTTTGCTGCTCGGAACTACAAGCGAAATTTTGAGCTCATGCTTTCTGCTCTCTGAGGACCTTCTAAATGAAAGAATAAGGAAGGAAGTAAGGGGGTAAAATTTGGAGGAAGTAAAGAGGAAATATGCCTCATACTCCTTGAAAGTCACACCCTATCTAGTCAAATACTGACAACTGAGCAGGCATTTTTATACATTGATGGATTGATTGAGAGAGTGACTGAGACAAAGGAGAACAAGTAGACGGCTGTCATTGGTGACTGTATTCACGTGCCAGTCCTTCAATTCCACGATCTTCAGACTAATCCAAACCGTGAAGATAACTATGGGGCAGAAGCTGGTTTACACAATCAGAACATACATTACTTTTCCCTCCAAGTGATTAGATTTAATCAGTACAATTCTGTCTATTCCAGTCTGATCCTGAATCCTGGGTGACTAGCTTGGCCGTTTCCTCACTCTTCTTCTCGGGCCACTCACCTGACCTGCTCCATGTGGTGTGTAGACTTCCCTGCGTTCTCTGACCATATTCGCCAAACAGCCTCTCCTGATGGCATCACCAGCAATGATTTTTATTTCCCCCAACCAGGGTTTGAACCCTGGGCCCCAGCAGTGAGAGCACTGAGTCCTAACCACTGAACCACCAGGGAATTCCCAAATCACTAGCAATGTTATGTGCATCGGCTTTCTGGAGGGGGGCAAAGCTGCCTGCCAGGTAACACCTCCCCCATCCCAGTAGTAATGTATTCATTATGCAGAGAGAGGTGTTGAGAGTCCTAGACGTAGAATCAGAATTCCTGTTTTTTGAGACCTGGTTCTACTACTATTAGCTATGTGACATCAGGCAAGTCACCCAAACTCTTGAGCATCCGTTTCCCTATTTTTAAAAAAATGGTGGTATGTACTTGCCTAATAGAGCATTTGAAAGTACTGAAGGAGAAAATGAAGTTAAATATACTTTGCAAAGACACGGACAAATCACTCTTATCAACCTGAAGACGGGAGACTCACAGGACATTGATCAATATTTCCTATCTGAGTAACCAGGGAATAACATTATCCATTCAGTCAAAAAGCATCATTTGAACCCCTACCATCTGCCATTGTACGAGGGCTAGTTTCATCACCATGGAATCAAGGATACAGGCAATAGTATTAAGGCATAGTTCATGGTCTGAGAGAGAATTGCATCCAGGAAGTCGCCAGAGAGCTCTCAGGGATTGAGGGTGAAGGGAACCCATCAGAGCCATGGTCCTTTCCATCACTCCAGCCAGATGCTTGGCTGTAGTTGTTTTAAGAACTGCCAGCAGAGGGCCCCAGCTTTCCTTTAAGAGCCGGTGGCCCAGGGCCTCCCTGCCCTACCATCTCCTCTGTATTAAACCGCCTCTTGATGGCCTCTGACTGCGGACCTCGCAGTGATATTCTCAAACAGAGGTACCCTTCCTGGAGAAATGAGAGAATACAGGTATCCAAAGGCCCCCAGGGCTCTGGGCCAGGCTCTCGACCTCCTCCTCAGCCCTGTCCTTGTCCTCTAGAGCCGGGCAGGTGTCCGCCACCACACCTGAAAGGGGCTGAGAGAAGACCAACACCTATGGCTGCTGCCATGCCCTTGGTGCAGGTCGCGGAGATCCGTGGGCAGATGGCGCTCCCTGATGGAAAAAACTTCTCACTGCCCACAAGCACTGAGGAAAGAGCAAGTGCCTGCAGCTCTGCACCGCAAACCACCCACCCACCCACCCCGCCATCAGCGACGGGGCTGCCGTTGAAGTGCCTCCTTATTCACTCCCTCCCACCTTGCACCCCAGTTACCTGCTCACGTGGTCCACACCGCCTGGGATGGAGAAGCTCCGAGCCGGAAGCAGAGTGGATTAGCTGCAGGCCGGTCTCCCATCTCTGCAGGGGTCTCAGGATGGGGGTCTCTCTCATAACACCTCTCCCGCCGGTTCCCGGCCATTTGTCTGGGGCTGAGCCTCCTCGTTCGGCCCTCACTCCACGTTCGGCCCTCACTCCACGTGTGCCCTTCCTCAGGCTGCAGACCCAGTTCTGAGCCATGGCTTTTAGGTCAATATTTGGTAAGTCCTCCGCTACGGAACCCAGACGCTGGTCCTTTCTAGGTCAGGCCCTCTCTGTGGATCTTAATTTTAGAAAGATCGACTTGAGATTGAGGTGTGAGAAATTTAGGCAGTGCTGAGTGCCGAGAATGTGGATCTAATCGGAAAAACCGTGTGCTTATTTATTCCAGGGGTGTGAGTGGGGGGGTCATACGTTGAGATATTCACTCCACCCCTTTTCTGAGCTCCCAGAATTTCTCGGGGTTTCTTTTCAGCACCCCTCTGGTACTGAAATGCAATATGCTTTTTATACACACGTACTGTGGAGAAAATAGCTAACAGTGATTAAGTGCTTCCAACATGCCTCTGTATTTTCCTAAAGGCTTCACCTGAACTGTGTCGTTTAATCCTAGCAGCAACCTTCTGAGTTGGGTAGAGTTACTGTCTGTACTTTGCAGACACAGAAACTAAGTTTCAGTGAGATGAGGTCTTCCCCAAAGTCCCAAGTGGCAGAGCCAAGGCTGCCCCCAGCCCTGCAGAGCCCATGGGTCGATTGCTGTGCCCATTTGGCCGAGTGTCTCTGAAGCGCAATGGGAAAGTGGCAGGGGAGGTCTGCTTGTAGTAAAGAGGCCAGAAGGGAGTCTCTGGGTGGGGAGGAAGCAGGCTGGGGAGGGCCGTCAGGGCAGAGGAGGAGGAGGAGGCTGGGTCTGTGGTTGGGAACCAGGGGTGGTTTTTATTCATTTGCCCAAGAAGGATGTCTCACTGTGTCTTTACTGCAGGTGCAGAATAGGGTTCTGCCCTGGGTCACGTTGGCCACGTGTAGGCTCAGCTCTCTGTCACCGACCCGCGTGGCCCGGTAATCTGCTCCAGGAAGGGATATGACCTCCTCATCCCCGGAACTCCGCAGACTGGCCAGCACCTGTAGCTGCCCCTGGAGATCCTGTTGGTACCAGCTCATCCAGGGGTACTGGGAATCCTTCAGGATGCAGCGCAGGGTTTCAGCCTGTCCGCGAGGTACCAGGACCCACCTGGGGCTTTGCTCCACCAAGCTTGTGTCGGCGTCTGAAACACACAAGCAGGCCAGGCTAAAGGTCCTGGGGGTAGTGGTCACTGTCAGAAATAACTAGTTACAGCCAAATCCTGAAGAGGGGGTCCTATGAGTAAGGCCGAGAGGAGGCTCCTGGGAACAGGACAGGTATTCTCACAGGGCGAGGAGATTCGTAGAGCTGGGATCAGGGAGCAAAACTTTCTGTACCTACAGGGGCCCCAGTGCCCCAGTCCCTTTTTCCCCCCCTCAATGCACCGAGTGGCTGTCTCTGCCTGGCCTCTGACCTGTGCTCACTGCAGCCATGAGAACCCAGCCCCACAGGATAGGAAACGGGGCCATTCCCGGGCCTCTCCAGCAGGGCAGTGGGACGGGGGGCCGTGGGACAGGGACAGCCTAGGCAGGAGAGCCGATCCTGGCCTGTAAGGTGGCGATTAGTGTCTGAGACTCTCTGGGCCCGACACTCAAAAGGGAGTGGCTTTTCCAGGAAACTCAATATCTTATCTCATCTTCTCACTGAGGCTCAAACCTCAAACTGGAGTTTCCTGTTTCGGCACCCAACACACACTCACACTCGTACACACCCCCCAGGCTCACTGAGGGCCTTAGTGAAGGTACCTGGCCCTGCACCCTCTCAGCTGCCTCGCAGAGATTCCAAACTGAATCCGTGCCTCAAATTTCTGCAAGGAATTAAAATACCTCATTGCAACGAAGCCACACTTGCAGATTGAACAGAAATCTTCTCATAGGCATAGAGGCTGCTGCGGGTCAGTGTTGGGCGGTCGGCAATGGACACTCATCTCCAGTGACCTGTGTTTTCCTCTGTAAAAGCAAATACAAACCAAACGGAAGAGGCTCAGTTCTCCTGTTGAAAATAAGGGGAGAGACTTCCCTCCCCTCCATTTTCTTAGAGAATTTACTTTAGAAAACTTGTAAGTTCTTTCTCTGTCTCTTTGAAATGCATACACTCTTCTTAAAAGCTAAATCACCTCTTGCCAGCATTAAGACCCAGGAATATCTTTCTCAAGGACCTGCAACCATCTCTTCAGAATATAAACATCAAGGAAGATGAGCTTAACTTAGTCTAAAGCAGATGGCTGGCACCGGGTTGCAAAATGATTTCATCATAAAGATATAACATGTTTATTTCTCCTTTGGTAAAGCCAATTTGCAAACACAGACAGACAGCCCAATTACCAAGTGACTTCAGCATGAACTGTGGATTAACAAAAGGTCCTGTCGAGTCCTCTCATTTGAGGACTAGTTATTGCTTATCTTGAGAACACGTGTGTAGTGGTTTTGATCTGCTGGCCTGTATGATAGGCTGAAATTTCTTTTTGTCTCTGCAATCTCTTAACAAAATGCTTGTGATGTGTATCACATTCTGACTTAATGATTATTCAATAATAAAACTGTTTTCTTTCTCTTCTACCTTTGTGGAGAGATTCTCTGAGTTGGGAGGGGATTTTGTTTTTAATTGTATTTTCCCAGCAACTCACAGTGCTGTCACTTCCTGGCAGTGTGAACTTGGACTACAGTTTCTTCCTCTGTAAGACGAAGATAATAATGAAAGCCATTTCATAGGAGTAAGTGGATTCATACATGAACACTTCTGAGGATAAAACTTGGCAGAGACTAATCGCTTAATGAGTTGACCTCTATTATTGCAATTTTAAACTTCCGATAAAAACATAATTATAGTGGCTTTTATTGGTCTTTAATCTCCTATCACTTAGTAATCAACTGAGATTCAAATCACAAGTTCTCGTAACTTTTTAACATTGATGAGAGGCCTCGTGTTTTGGTAACCAATGATCTGGGAAATGAGATTTAAAAGACCCACACCTATCGTGGCTACAACCTCAGCATTTTATACACAGAACTATGGAGACACAGAGGGGTCTAGCAACCAAACTTTACTCTTTCAGGACCTGGGGCTGCACAACATTCAAGTTGGTGTCAGGACACTCCATAAATGGAGAAGGGAATTAGAGCAGGGAGAGGCCGCAGACCCATCTTCCGAGAGAGTCTGTATGTCGGGGCCCAGCAGCGGCCTGGCATCCTGGGGGTCTGTGCCTCCCAGAGTCACCATTTTTTCTAATCTGCTGGACTTTTAATACATGCAACAATACAGTTCACATGAGTCTGGCAAAACATAACAGTCACTGATGGCATTTGGTGATGGCATAATACAGTTTCCAATTCACTTGGCTCGCTAGCTTTGAAACTGTGTGGTTCCTGATTTTTTAAAAATACAGATTTTCATTATGTACAATTCCGTGTGTAACTTCATTAATATTTTCTATATCACACTTTCAAATTTGCATAATCTAAATGCGCACAAAATGTCAATTGCACTACATTCTAAGTAACATGTGCTGATTCCCTTTTTTGGGGGGGAGGCGGGAATCTGATTTTTTTGTATGTAAGTTTCAGGTGTACAGCATTATAATTCAACACCTGTACACACTGCAAAGTGATCTCCACCACAAGTATGGTTACCATCCATCACCGTGCAGTTGACCCCCTTCACCCGTTTCACCCACCCCCGTGTCCCCTTCCCCTCAGGTAACCTCTGCTCTGATCTCATGTGCTGAGTCACTCTTGTCTTTGGCCCCCTTACCTATTCCCAGCCGCATCCGTCACTCCAGAGAGGGAGAGAGATGAGCTCTGTGAAGCATTGCCCAAATCACACCTCTTGAACACCAGACCAAAGGACACGCCGAGATGGTGTGTCCTCACAAGACTCGTGCACTTAATCCTGAGGTTTGCTGCCGAGGGAGTCAACTCTGGGATTTGGATGATGAAAGGAAAGGGGGCTGGGAGAGGGGAGAAAGCCATAACTGGGGAAGAAAAGGAGAAAAAGTCGGCAAAAGCCCCATGGAAAGCCACACAGACAGGACCCAGGAGAAGAGATTCCCTGAGCTGTGGTGGTCACTGGTCCTCCCTGAGGCCAGCACTCTGGCCGGTGAGCAGATTGCAGGAAAACGGATCCTGGGCCCATCTTGGTTTACAGGGCTGGCAGTCCTATCTCCCGGCCCCCTTCTGCATTTGTCTTAATCCCCAAGTGCGATTGGGATCAGAGTGTCTCTGACACCCCTGTTATCTCCTCCCCGGCTCCGGTTCCTCAAGGTCGGTGCCTCCTCAGGCTCCTCCTCTGGCCTTGGCCAGGCTCCCGTCCTGGGCCAAAGTAAGCCTCTTCCTTCCAGGTGGCTGCTTAGCTTCCTACCTGCTCTGCCTGCTCAGAGGTGGGCGGTATGCTTGCCCTCTTGGGAACGGTGTTTTCTCCCCACCGCGCCCCAGTTACTACTCAGGTGCTCACAGCAGCTGCAAGCAACCTCAGCTGGATCCTTACCAGCTTTGATGGGCTCCACAGGTAATGAGAAGAATAGGCGTGGCCTGAATGGAGGCGTAAACAGAGGTGCCAGCTTCTTCCCACCCTCACTTAAGCTGGATTCCTGTGTGGAGATGTGTGGTCCGGATTCTGTGACGGAGGAGGCCCTCGAGGCATGTATCCTTGTTAATTTTTCAGATCCTCTCCACTGTCTGATGGAGGAAGAACACTGAGGGTCAAATGATTATCAGCTCTGTCACTCACACTGGAAGAAAGAAGTCTAGGATTAGAGACTTTGGTCCCCTCCCTAAGGAGCAGCCAGCAAATGACACCAGCTCCCTCCACCGGGACAAGCCATGGTAGAGATGCCTCCAGGGGGCTGCGTGTCTTATGGGTGTCTGTGACCTAAGGAAATAATGGAAAGAGCACCATCCTGGGGGCAGGGCCCCTATGGTCTCGCAGTTAGCTCTGCCACCGACGGGACGGGGGTTCAGGCACTATGCATGTTACTCCCTGATGTTTCCATTTCCTCATCAAAAAATTAAGTGGACTGGAATTTTTGGAAAATCAAGTGGATCTAAAGTTCCTTTTCACTCTGGTGTTCTGATATTTTAATATTCCTCTGCGTTTCTACTGTTTGCCTCGTACCAAAGAGCTTGCCAGCAGGGAAGTGGGCCAAGACTCCAGTGGAGGGTCCCCGAATGTGACTTCTCCAAATGGCAATTTGTGGGAGGAAGGGCAAAGTGCAGAGCATCCCAAAGGCAAATTCACATTTATTCCCCATTTTCTCCCTCTCCTTCCCCACCTCCTCCTCCTCCTCTTTGCCCCTCCCCAGCGATGTGCAGAAACTCGAAGCTGCCCCAGACGTGCCCATCTGGAAAGCTGATTATGGGTCCTTCACCTCGACATGTCCTTCCAGGGATTAGTAGCAAAGACTCCTCCAGGAGACGGAGATCACAGCCTTCCCCTCCCCCCTCCCAACACCTCCTCTCCTCCTGAACTGTAGGGAGGCTGGAAGGCAGGGCCGCTTGGAGCCCCACCCCCACTCCCTGTCTGGGCATCACTTCTATGTAGAGACAAAATAGAAAATGCCCATAAGAAGTTGGGGTGAGGGACATGTGCCAGAGGCCAGAGCGCTCAGTAAGAACATCCAAGGATACAGGGATGGTGGGGGCAGAAAGGGAGAGAATGGAAGGAGGAAGAGAGAGAAATAGAGGGAGAGGCAGGGAGAAACAAAACCTCCTTGATTCTGCAGGGTCCCTATGGGTAGGACACTGGTATTGGGTCAGGATGGAGGAGACTGAGTGATTCATTCCCCAGAATTTCATGCCAGGTCCCTACTCCAGGGCAAGGGCAACCTTCTCTGGGCACCTTACACCTCCAAGTTATGTAAGTGGCACCACTCTGAACCCAGAGATAATCAGATCAGAAGAGCCCCAGTCTGTCCCTCCCCCGTGGCACGGTGCCTGGCACAGGCAGAGGTTGCATATAAGTCTGTACTTCTTGAGTGTCCATCTAAGGAGAGATGCTTCAGACCCCAGGAGCCATGGCCTGTGCCCTTCTCTTTTGGCTTCTCCTACTTACGGCCCTGCCAACCTCCTCTCAAGGCAACCACCTGGGCCTCACATCGCGTCTGCGTTATTCCACGTTCCTAGATCCTTCTAATGTCATTTTCCTGCACTGGGACTTTGAGGCTGAGATCATCACTTTTGAGCTCCAGGTCCGGACAGCTGGCTGGGTGGGCTTGGGTATCACAAATCGCTACACCAGAGTGGGAAGCGATCTGGTTGTTGGAGGAGTCTCGCCGGATGGCAATGTCTATTTCTCGGTGAGTGTGAGGGTGACTCCCTCCCAAGCGTGAGGGTCTCTTGCTGGGTGGAAGGTGGCTCTGAGTCCTGGAAGGATCCGCATTTTCCAAACACATCCAGGCACAGGCCCAGAGCACCAACTGATGTCTGACCTCTCCCTACAGAAATGGTCCATTGGAGAGTTTGAAGCTAGGTCTTCCAGACTGCATGTCTCTAAGTTGCCGAGGGAATGGAGCCATTGGACTGAAAGAGAGCGAGTCCTGGACCACGATCTCGGTGCAGGTCACTGGGGGGAGAGTCAAAGCTGTTTGGTACACAGTCCTCATCTTCAGTTACCTTTAGGCTCAGTCAAATAGACCGCAGCATAAAATAATCTAATAACAACATCAGCAGCTGCAACAATAATAGCTTAAAATTGTTACTCATTTTTGGTTAAGCAGGCATTGGTCCAAATTCTTTGCACATTAAACCTCACAGCATCACCATGAGGTTTCTTACCCCATTTTACAGATGAAGACGCAGCTCACCCGTCTCCCAGTCTCACTCAATCTGAACTTCATTTATATGGCGAAGTGTCCATGTTAAGAGCCCCCATGAGAAGAGGAATAGCATAGACAGGTCAGAGAATAAGTGAGCTTTTAAGACTTAGGGATATAGGAATATTAGGATTTATGGAGACGAGATTTGAAATGGGAGAAGTAAAGCAAGGTCAAGTGGTTAAACTCCATCAGACACCGTCCATCCCTCTTCCCCACGAATCCCCCCTCAATGCCATGCTCTGTCCTAGGAGCAAATTATAATAAATAATACAGACCTGGGTTCTGCTAATTTGGTACTTTAGGGGGGCTAAATGGACCCAGACTACTCGGAATCCGTGACCACTTAGGGCTCCTGGTTCTTACCGCTTGACCTTCCCTGGACCCCAGGATGAGCACCTGGTGGACGAAGACGCTCTGGAGGAGGACGGGAGCCAGGACGCGGAGCTGCTGGCACTGACAGAAGACGCCGTCTATACCACCATGCGTTTCTCCAGGCCCTTCCGCTCCTGTGACCCTCATGACCAAGACATCACGGTAAAAGAGGGAGGAGAGAGGAGCATTTGCTCACAAGCAGCCTCTCCTTCTAGGAGGTGAAGTCACCCCCAATCTGGAATGGCCGTGCCTGTCAGGCAGCCAGTCTCGGTTCCAGGGACCTCGTCTCTCTCAGCCTTCCCAGGCACGGCCCCAATCCTGCCGCCTCTGATTCCACCAGCCCTCTACAGGTGGCCTCCCACTGACAGCCCCATGCCACCCTCCCTAGTGTCCCCTCCTGAAGAACCTTGTCTGATCTCCTTGAACTTCAGTGTCATGAACCAGATGTGGACACAGGCTCAGAGAGGGGACATGAGAGGGGGTGTGACTTACTCAACATCTCCAGCAAGTCAGCCTCTAGGCAGAACTGGAACCTGACTAGTTCTGACCCCCAGTCTGAAGCGTTCTCCTTTCTGAAACCCCTAGGTGGCGTTTTGGGGGGGCTCCAAGGAGCTCTGGTTCTTTATGTCTCAGTGCAGAAAGAATTCAGGGAGAGGCAAAGTGATAGATAAGAAGTGACTTATTAGAATAGGAAGCTTGTGAGGCTTCCATCAGGTGGGCGAGAGGGTGCCGCCCCAGAGAACTTAGTGGTCTACAGTTTTACAATCAAAGGAAAAGTGGGGAGGGGGAGAAGACCAACTTCTTCCTCATTCTTGAGTAGACACAAGCTTCCATCATCAGCTCCTCCTCCAGGTTGGGCAGGGGAGTTTTCTTGTCCCTACATTGTCAAGCCAGGACTGTCATGGCACTAAGGAAAAATTATTTCAGGTCTCAGTACCGTGAGGGTCTTTCACTTTGAAATGTCACCTTTCCATAAATTGTTTTTTATGCGTGCAGAGAGCATGTCCTAGGGGTCATTAACTTACTGAGCTCACTGGGCAGGATGTGGGTCTCATGTCACCATTGTTTTATTGTTTTGGGGCATGTCTCATGCTTCTGTGGCATGGTTTTGTTGCTAAGCAAGCCTGCTTGGTTTTGTGGTTAAGTAAACCTGCTTTCTTGAGTAATCATTAACTTACGGGGGTCCGCCATACTTTTTTCTCTACTTACAATCCCCTTGTGGGATTAACTATTTAATCACCTACTTTGTCCCTTTACTCTGTCCCTATAAGTTCCACTGTCGATGTGAGCAAGTGGCTTGTGTCGGTGGTTGGGTGTGGATGTGTGCAAAGTGCTGCTCAAGGGCTGCAGCACCTCGATGCCCTTGACACCCCCAGAGTGACACTGTGAGGGTGCTTGCCGCCTACGGCCCAGATGCCACTCTGAAGCTGGATTGGGAGTGTACTTTTGTGAAGTCCATCTTCCTGCTCCAAATCGTCCACCCCGATGATCTCGATGTCCCCGAGGACACCATCATCCATGACTTGGAGATCACTGATGTAAGACCCCTCCTCCCCACCCAGCCGCCTCCAGCCACTGCCCATCTTCCTCTCAATCCAGACCTTCCTCTTGCACCCAATATTAGTATGTTCCTGGAACTGAGGTTCCTCTGACTCCCCTCGGTCCCCCGAGGATGGTCAAACTGGCCCTCAAGTGGCCGCCCTTCCCCGACCTGTCCCTTCCCCTGTTTCTCCGGGAGCCTCCGTACCACCTGCTCAGCCTCTGTGTGTCCTCCTCCAGTTCCTCATCCCAGAGGATGACACCACGTATGCCTGCACCTTCCTCCCTCTCCCCATCGTTAGCAAGAAGCACCATATCTACAAGGTACCATGAAACAGACTTCAGGACATTGTCAAGGTGGTTGAGATAGGCAGTGGGCATGGTTCACTCTGAAGAGATGGTGTTCAGAAAACTGCTGGGAGGATGCAGGAAGGAGGTGGTCAGGAGAACATGGGGGCCAGGCCAGGTTTGCTGAAGGTGTCAGTTTCATGATTTCCTGAGCCCAGAACTATAGCTCCCGGCACTGTTTTATTCACGCCCCACAGTGCAGCAGCGATTTTGATGACGCTCATTGGTTAATAAGTGTTTGCAAAGAACAAAGCATAAGTCCTGCCCTGGGCCCAGAATTGTGTTCTCTTAGCCCAGGAGGAGGTGCAGGCTTGGGAAACGCGGCCAAAGGCTGTCAAGTCGGGAAAGTCTGGCTAGTGGAAACTCAAATTGGTCACCTGACTTCACATTTGAGTGATTTCAATTTTGATCGAACAAATAAAAGTATGACCTTACAATGAGTGGCAAATGTGTGGGAGCCACTGTTTTCTTTAGAGAGTGAATCCAACAAGGCAAATCACATGCTCAAATATAGAGAACTGACGAGGTTCTTAAGGGAAAGTAGAAAGTCTTGGGATGTTCCCGGCTGGATCAAGTGTGTTGTGGTTTCAGGAAGGGATTTTAAAAGGGTGAGGGCTGAGAGAGGAGTCAGACTGAGTGCAGGGGAAATGATAGGTTGGGGAAGGAAAAAAACAGAGGAAACAGAAGAGAAAGAGAAAGAGAGAGAAGTGGGGACTGGGCATAGTTTTATTTGGGGAAAAGGAATAGGGGGCATAAGGACATGACCCAGAAGATCTTGACCACACTCTGTCCTGCGTCCCCCGCCCAGTTTGAGCCCAAGTTGGTCCATCACAAGGAGACGATGGTGCACCACATCGTGGGGTATGCCTGCGGCAAGGCCAGTGCTCTCCCCAAGGGCATCAGCGACTGCTACGGGGCCCACCCCGCCTTCTCCCTCTGCTCGCAGGTCATCGTGGGCTGGGCTGTCGGGGGCACAGTGAGTCGTGTGATGAGAGAAATCAGCGGCTAAGGGGACACGTGTGGTTGGGCAACTGGGATTGTTGGATTGATGGAAGGTGGGGAGATGGGAGGTCTCAGACGAGGGCCAAAAGACAAGGGCGGGCCCGGGTCCCTGCACCTACTTCCCAGCCATTCTTGCTGCCAAGTCACCCTCCATCCAACAGAGTTACCAGTTTCCAGGTGACGTGGGTATCTCTATTGGGAAGCCTTTGGACCCCCAGTGGGTCCGACTGGAGATTCACTACAGCAATTTCCACAGCCTTCCTGGTGAGCACCTAGAGCATTTACGGGAGAGCAGCAGGTGAGGCTGGCTGAGTCCTCTAGGTGTCGGGAAGGGGATGCAGGGTGCACGCCTACTCCTTTTGCTTGCAGCACGCCCCCCCACCGCTTTCCCAGGGCCTCTTTCTCCCCACCGTGCGACACGGTCTCCTGCATCCTGTGACTGGTCCTTCCTGCACCAGATGTGTACGACTCCTCGGGGATTCGAGTGTACCTCACGGCGCAGCTGCGCAAATATGACATGGGTGTCCTACAGCTGGGCTTCTTCACTTTCCCCATCCACTTCATACCCCCGGGCGCCGAGTCCTTCGTGTCCTACGGGCTGTGTAAGACGGAGCAGTTCGAAGAGGTGAAGCCGGGAGGCACCCCTCCTCCCCTGATCTTCCCGGTTCCCCATCGCAAATCTGGTGTGACCCACCAGGCACAGCTTGAGCCCCAGACTTGGAGAATGACCACTGCCCGGTGCTCAGGAAAATCGCTCACCTGAATGGGGCGGGGGAGCCAGGAGGCAGGGCTGCGGGGCAGGAAGAGGGGCCAGGAGGTCCAGTAGGGACTAAAGGGGTGTGTGTCTCAGTCATAAGACGAAGGTGTCAGATATGAAAGGAGGAAACCGAGGAGCGGGGCCAGACGAGAGTTCCTAACAAGCCAGGTGGTCTCCTCCCTGCCACAGATGAACGGGGCCCCGGCGCCTGACATCCAGGTCTGCGGCTACCTGCTCCACACCCACTTGGCTGGCCTCACTCTGCAGGCTGTGCAATACAGGTAAGGAAGACACAGATTGGAAGCTCTCCCTTCTGTATTTGGAAATAAATGTTAGCAATAATTATTTATTCTGCGGCATGATGTTATGCTCAGTTGGGAGTCGGAGAAGCTAGAACTATCCCTAGAGTAGTGATGACAGGAATATGACAGTGGAGGGAGGAGCTTTTTCATTTTACGGGCAATCTGTGCCCACAGAATGACCGCACATGCTGCTTCTTTGTTGATAGACCCCCTCCCTGCTTCATCCTCTCCTTATTCCTGTCCCCTCCCCTTGTCCCCTTCCAGAAATGGAACACAACTCCAAACAATCTGTAAAGATGATTCCTATGACTTCAATCTGCAGGAGACTCGAGATTTACCTTCTCGAGTGGCCATCAAGCCGGTGGGAGCCTGGGGGGAGGCATGGCTGGCGTCGGGGGAAGCCAGGGTCAGCACTCACTACTGTTAGCCAAGAGGACTGTACCAGTCCCTCTGTGTCTTACTTTGAGCCTTTGTTTCGCTCTGCACAGGGAGATGAATTGCTGGTAGAGTGTCACTACCAGACGCTGGACCGCGACTCCTTGACTTTTGTAAGTACCTCTCTCCCCATCATGGTCAATGACGGTAGCCTCAGAATAGAGCCCCATCCCTGGCCTTGGCTATCACGTGACTCAGATTATTCTAGCTGAAGCCCCTTTCTTTCTCCAATGGTATTACCTAGGCACATGGGGCTTCATGCTCTCGCATCCCCATGACTGTAAGATGGGTACAAGGATTCCCGTTTTCTCTGTCAACGACCCACTAAGATTATGAAAGAAAAGCATGTGATAGTGTCTAAGAGCGTGGACTCTGGGCCTGATTGCCTAGGTCTGAATGTCAACATGATCATTAATAACTTTATAACCTTAGACAAATTATTCAGATTCCTTGTGTCTCAGTTTCCTAATTCTTAAAAGAATTAATACTATCTACCTCATAAGATTTGGGGGAGAGTTGATTAACATGCCTAAAACATCTAGATCATTGCCCGACTTTTTGTAGATTGTCAGAGTTAGCTATTATTATTATTATGGTCACAAGGAGCCCATATTTTGTGTGTCAGGAATGGCTCAGTGCCTGTAGGATTCAAAATGGATTGCACGCTTCCAAGGAAGAAAATACAGCCATACAAATGATTACAACACAAGTTAGAAAGTAAAATATACCGTAAGAGAAGAATGGGGAAAATGCACTAGGGGAATTCACAGGGAAAAAAAATCATCAGGTCCTATTACAGTGAACTGAACATGTGACATATTTCAGTGGGTCCTGCTTTTGACATGTAGAGATGGGGAATTCCAGGGAAGCTCAAAGGGAGTGGCTTTTTCGGGAAACTTGGTATCTTATCTCATCTTCTCAACCATCTTTTCTCAAACCAGGGCAAGAGCAATGGAAATGTAGAGGATGGGGAAGATACATGGGATATTTCTTTGGAAATAATATCAATAATTGTCCACCAATTAGAATCACAGGAGGAGAAAGCAAGTGTGGTGAGAAGTAGTAAATAACAATTAGTGAGCTGGCTCAAGGTTAAGGGAAAAGGAAAACAGTGTCATTGGTAGAATGATCACCTAATCTAGTTTCTGCCTACCTTGTTCCCCTCTCTCTGCATGCCTGTGTGTCTCTGTCTCTCCATCTCTCTCTCTCTCTCTTCTTCTCCAGGGGGGTCCCAACACCGTTAATGAGATGTGCCTCATCTTTCTCTTCTACTATCCCCAAAACAACATCTCCAGCTGCATGGGGTACCCTGACATCATCTACGTGGCCCATGAGCTGGGGGAGGAGGCATCAGAGCGAGTCATCCTGGAAGATAAGACCCTCAAGAGTGACCTCTAGAAGTTAGATCACTTGTCTGCCTTTTTCTCATGCACTACCTGATTCAAAGACTGTTTACTTTCAAGTAGTGACCCTTAATTACTTGGGACTAAGGGGCCTCCCTGAGACTCTGATGAAAGCGCTGAAACTCCTTTCCAAGAAAAATGCACATCTTTGCAGACACATCCTATTTCACATATAATTTCAGGACATTTATAGTTTCCCTGAAGTCACCCTATCAACCTTCTTGGACTTCATGGCCCCCAGATTAAGAAACACTTCTTTAAAGAGTCAGAACTTTCTCTTTTTCACTTTTAAAAATTTTCTTCTCTGAGCTCTGATGATATTTCTCCTTCTGCCAAGCTCACGGTTGTGCCATTGAGCTGTAAGACATTCCTTATGGTTTATGCCAACATGGAGCTCATGCTAACAAAAGTGAGGCTACTTTATACACATTTTGCCAAAGCTTTCAGTCAACCCTCAACTAGTGTCTGTTCTTCCTGCCCATGACAGCTCCATGGAGGGCATGATGGCCATGAACAAGGTGGAGTGGACCCCGGAGAACATTAAAAAGGCTGAGAAGCCCTGCAAGGAGGCCCAGCAGACAGTGATAATAAAGACCATTGACGTTAAGTGTCCCAGGAGACACCACGCTCCCAGGGTTAGGGATGGAGGGGTGTGGGAGGGTACTGGACGTGGCCTGAAAAGAGAAGAATGAGGGGTATGAATGACAATGGCAGGAACGCTGGGTCAGAGAAGGAGAAGCTGAGGGAGCAGAAAGAGGGCCGACGCTGCTCTGGGTGTGGATGGTAGTCTCCCAGTTAGCCTGTGAGGCTGCAAGGACTGGGGATTACCGAGTAAGGTGTTAGGAGAGGAAAGGAGGTGGGGATGCTTCCACCTTCACGCATTTTCTCCCTTCTCCTGCAGGAGCTAGTGGAAAACACAACAGGCTGGATTCCGGAAATCATCCCTGCTCCCCGGGGTCCTTGCTTGGAGTCCTCCAGAGGCCTCCTCCTGGTGGAGCCCCAGGACAGAACCCCTGCAGGCTTCAGGGCTGCCCCCATGGCCCTCTCGGGCTCCAGCAATGCCACACCAAGGCGCCTCCCCCTGACTGCCCTCTTGTTTGGTCAGGGGGCCCGTGTCTTGGCTCCTAGCCACCCTGCGGGCTGGAGCCTGATACCATCTCCTCATGTCACATACTCAGGCCCCTCCCTGCTCAGGCCTCCCCTTATCACCAAACACAGAAACTCCCCTCTGCTTTGGCCCCCAAAGTCCCCCATCTGTGCCCTTCTCATGACTTTGGCCATGAAACTACAGGCTTGGGCATGGCACAGAGTCCATAAAGCCTTTCCCATGACAAGCTCGGCAATCCATCCTTTAAAGCTTTAGAAGCATTGGTGGGACCACACATTTTCTAACAAAATCTAGATTCAAGGTTGGGTGATCTCTGAGCAGTCCAGTGCCCCAGCTTGATTGAGGGGATGCCGCGTGGGGAGGAGGGGACTTGAATGCAGAGGGGGAGCCCTGTAAACCCTCCTCAGCCCATGCTGGCCCTGAAGGGGCTCCGGTTTCTCTTTTCTTCTGACATTTTTGTCCAACCCTCCCTGTGAGGCAGAGGCAGCAAGCCACATGTGTGATTTGCAGTAAAGGAAGGTGCTCTGTTTACAAGGAACAAAGCTCAAGACACCAAATTAAATAGAATTCAACCCGCTTCCTGTTGCCATCTCTTTCCTTTGAGCCTTCGGTCCAGGAGAGGCAGCTGGGAGGTCTCTTGAATGGCTCAGGATAAGGCATCCAGAAGGCATCTGAGGGCCTGGTGGCCCAAAATGCAACATCTAATGCAGGCCTTGCTTGCCTCACCTGTACCTCCACTGTCAGATGATCTTTATTTACTCAACAAGTATCACTTTCTCAACACTCAGATCACCAGGTGTCAAGAGCCTAACTGGCCAGGGAGGCTGACTTGGGCTCTGGGAACAGGTCAAGGGCATGCTAGTCCATGAACTGCCTTGCTCATGGTTCCTAACTTCTGGAAGGGACCCCTACCCTGAATATTCCAAGGTATCTAGAGGGATCCTAATTCCCTGGAGATCAGGGATCTAGCCTCCGTAAACTCCTTGCCACTGCTTGAGGGGCCGAGCAAAGAAGAAAACACAGCTTACCCGAAGCCAGAGGGATCATCTGGGTTCACTGCTGGGCTTCTCTGTTGTCATCATTCAAGGGAAATGAAGGCTCTCCTTTAGGTAATAATCTTAAAACATGGTTGAGGCCCTTTGGCAGCAGTTTGAAGTGCACAAATTACATTCTACAGCATGAAGAAACACACAGATAAAAATGAATCTAGATAGAAACTTAAAACAATCGAAAGAGACCTTTTCTCTCTGGTTTGCCCAATTAACAAATAAGTCTGACATTTCTATTCCAATCTGTGTTACTCCAAGCCCCCCAAGCAAATTCTTTCAACCTCGATCTTTTAGGTAAAAACAAAAAGACAACAAAAAGAAGAACGTCCTGGCTGGGTTTCTGATGACAAACCTCGGTCTGTGCTACAGCCTTATTCTCGGGTCTGTCTTGACAAGTTCAAGTCAGCTGGGCAGCTACTCCAAGGTTCTGCAGCCAGAATCTTCTAATGCTCCATTTGTATAGCTCATGGCCCTGTGCAGTTCCTCTCCTCCGTACCCACTTCAAGTTCTGGTTCTTATTAAGCCTTCCTTCTTTCATTTTCTTTTCCTCTCCATCTCTTGATCTCAGCATTTAGTCGCCATGCACATATTCACTGAGCATCCTCCGTGAGCTTGACGTTAGGTCAGAACGGAAGCCACCAAAATGAAAAGGAAATGGACAAGCACCCCCCCGCCCTTGTGGAGCTGAGGTGAAGCTTCTATGTGCCCCCGGCTGGCCATTTTCTCCTTGGGTTCACAGCATCCGCCTCTGAGTCTTTCCCAGTGCCACGGATCATTTTCCCCGCTGCTGACTGCCTCCAGAGAGGAACTATGTTTATATCAACCTATGGAGAATGATTTGTTTCTATATTTAAAAGGGATGCATTTATATTGATATTATGCATATATATTAGACGGGGGTCTTAGACAGTACTTCTGGGGAAATGTTTGAAAACATTCCTACACAGGGTAGGAGCGTGAATCAGATGACCTCAAGCGTTTTTTCCAGTTCATGTGTTTTGTGATTGCAGTTTCCAGAAAGCCTAATGATACGCTACAAAAAGAAGGGCTCAGAGTTGAGGTGGAAAGGGATGACCCCAACTTCCTCCTAGAACCTTCTGGCCGATGGGTCTCTGTCATTCCTCATCCCTCAGTGGTCTCTAAGTTCAGGTCAGCTCTGAGTGACTCTGAGACTGTAACTCTTTTTCCATCTCACCTCCTCTACTCAAAACCCCATCTTAAATGTGGAGAGTAAATAAAGGATTTATTCCCTCATTAGTTTTTTCTGTGATGACCAGAGGACCCACAGGCTAATGTTTACAAGGATCTGGTCTTTCCTGAGGAATAAGAATATTTTGTTACAATTTCAAATTTATAGGAAAGTCGCAAGAATTCCCATATGCCCTATAATGAGCTTTATCCATTGTTTATATTTTGCCCCATTTCTCTCTCCCTCCCTCTCTCCTCTCTTCCCATCTCTTCTATTTGTCTCCTCCTCCTTCTGCTTCTTCCTCCTTCCCCTGTCTCTCTGTCTCCCTCTCCTTCATGAAGCTGATAACTTAGTTTCTTACTCCTGTTTGCTAGAATTCTCATCACGTTTAAATTCCTGCTATACTTAGCTGAGACGAACAAGAAAGCTCCCCAGCTCCACTGCTCCACCACGGCAGTGACACCCAACCTTGACAGCATATCAGAGTCACCTGGGTGATGGGAGAAGCGTCCAGGCATTAGTGAATGATTAAATTCTCCAGGTGCTTCCAATATGCATCCGAGATTGAGGACCACTGAACCAGAAGTTCAGTTGCTCTTAACTGGTCTATTTCCTGGATGGGCAGGAATCCCATTCTGGCTTCACATATTGAAGCCACAGCACAGGCACTGACCAGTCCAAGTGAACGCCAGTGAAGAGGAGCCCTGGAAGCCCCCTGATTTCCAAGAGTTAGACTTTTAGTTGCTGGATTGTGAGGGTGTGTGGGGATCTCAGAGAAGGGGTGCATCTGGGGGTGCTCAGGGAAGAAGTTATCTACCAAGCATCACTCAAAAAATAAATAGCAAAGAAAGAAGAGCTCTTTTAATGCCAAGTAATGAATATAGAGAAAAAAATGTGAAGTTAGAAAATCACCATTTAATAAATGTATAGTAATAAATTGAATCAGACAAGAATCATCAATGGGTGACAAAATAGGAGAGTAACCCAATAGCTACATAGCCTCAAAGTATCTCATTATATATTTATTAATTATGATGAGAGGAAATAGTAATTTTACGATAGAGAGGCCTGGCAGACATCACCTCAAGGAAGTAAGCCAATTAACATCACCAATCATGGACAAACAGACATCACGTGCCTCCTGACAGGCGTACCAGGAAACACATAACATCAATTCTATGTTATATCTGTCCAAGAAATGTACAACCTCAGTATAATCATGAGGAAATATTAGACAAACCCCAAATGAGGAATAGTCTACAAAGATCTGACTTGTAATTGTGAAAATGTCAAAATCAAGAAGGAAAAAGAGGGGCTGAGGTATAGTTCCACAGCAAACTGAAAAACAAAAATCCAGTTAAAGTAAATGCACCATGTGCTCCTCATCCAAATTACTACCTGTTGCTGTTGTCATTGTTGTTGTTTAGTGTTTTTTGTAAAGAACATTATTGGGATGATTGGTGAAATTTGACTAACATATGTGCATTAGATGGTGGCATTGTATGAACGTTAACTTCCTGACTTGGCTGATTATATTGTGGTTATGTAAGAATATGTCCTTGTGTTTTAGGAAATACACACTAAAGCATTTTGTGATGTTGAGACATTGTGTCTACAAACTCTCAAATTATACATACGTGTGCACGTGTGTGAGAGAGGAAATATGGTAAATAATTTATAGTTTATGGATAATATTTGGGAAATCTGGGTGAAGAATATAATGAAGTTTTTATACTATTTCTGCAACTTTTCTCCACACTTATTTCAAAATAAATATGTTAATTTTAAAAAAAGAAACAAGCATAAGATCTATACAAAAAGAGTATGAAAATGGAGCAACTTTTTTTTTAAAGGCACACAGTTACCTAGAAAAAAAAGTCAATTTAGAAAAATGTCAGCTTTTCCAAGCAAGAGTTTTTGACCACTCTGAGCAGAGAACCTCCAGTCTGCAAGCTATAGTGTACCCTTGGATTAATTTCACTGGCAGAAAATATGATGTTTCCCATATAAAATAATGTGCATGAACTTACACACACACACACACACAGTCCGTATGAACTATACTGGCTATGTCAAAATTGTTCTTGTCTGTTATTTGTTCATACATTTTGTTCTCAGCTAGATCTCTTTAGAAGGCAACATGTGAATATTAGCAAGTATAAAAAGCTTAAGAAAAATTATAGAAAAAATATTATAAAATTAGGATAACTATATCCATTAACCTATTATTTTGTAAAGTGAGGAAAGATGGACATTATTTAACAGTGAAACATTTTGTCCCAGCTAAAAAAAAAAAAAAAAGCACAAACAAAAACAAAACCTTTTCCCCAGAAGCACAGTTTGGGACATACTAGAGACACATCTGGGGAACATCTGGAGAACACCTTTCCTTTACAAAACTTCAGTTTGAAAAAGGAGACTCAGAATAGCCTTATATATTTTTTAACATCTTTATTGGAGTATAAATTGGAGTATTGCTTTACAATGGTGTGTTAGTTTCTGCTTTATAACAAAGTGAATCAGCTATACATACACATATATCCCCGTATCTCCTCCCTCTTGCATCTCCTTCCCATCCTCCCCATCCCACCCCTCTAGGTGGTCACAAAGCACCAAGCTGATCGCCCTGTGCTATTTCCCACTAGCTATCTATTTTACATTTGGTAGTGTATATATGTCCATGCCACTCTCTCACTTCATCTCAGCTTACCCTTGCCCCTCCCCGTGTCCTCAAGTCCATTCTCTATGTCTGCGTCTTTATTCCTGTCCTGCCCCTAGGTTCTTCAGAACCTTTTTTTTTTTTTTTAGATTCCATATATATGTGTTAGCATATGGTATTTGTTTTACTCTTTCTGACTTACTTTACTCTGTATGACAGACTCTACGTCCATCCACCTCACTACAAATAACTTGATTTCATTTCTTTTTATGGCTGAGTAATATTCTATTGTATGTAAACACCACATCTTCTTTATCCATTCATCTGTCGATGGACACTTAGGTTGCTTCCATGTCCTGGCTATTGTAAATAGAGCTGCAATGAACATTGTGGTACATGACTCTTTTTGAATTATGGTTTTCTCAGGCTATATGCCCAGTAGTGGGATTGCTGGGTCTGCATAGCAAAGGACAACATAAACAAGATGAAAAGACAACTCTCAGAATGGGAGAAAATATTTGCAAATGAAGCAACTGACAAAGGATTAATCTCCAAAATTTATAAGCAGCTCAATATCAAAAAAACAAACAACCCAAGCCAAAAATGGGCAGAAGACCTAAATAGACATTTCTCCAAAGAAGATATACAGATTGCCAACAAACACATGAAAGGATGTTCAACATCACTAATCATTAGAGAAATGCAAATCAAAACTACAATGAGGTATCACCTCACACCAGTCAGAATGGCCATCATGAAAAAATCTACAAACAATAAATGCTGGAGAGGGTGTGGAGAAAAGGAAATCCTCTTGCACTGTTGGTGGGAATGTAAATTGATAGAGCCACTATGGAGAACAGTATGGAGGTTCCTTAAAAAACTAAAAATAGGGCTTCCCTGGTGGCGCAGCGGTTGAGAATCTGCCTGCCAACGCAGGGGACACGGGTTCGAGCCCTGGTCTGGGAAGATCCCACATGCCGCAGAGCAACTGGGCCCGTGAGCCACAACTGCTGAGCCTGCGCGTCTGGAGCCTGTGCTCCGCAACAAGAGGGGCCGCGACACTGAGAGGCCCACGCACTGCGATGAAGAGTGGCCCCCGCTCGCCGCAACTGGAGAAAGCCCTCGCACAGAAACGAAGACCCAGCACAGCCAAAAATAAATAAATAAATAAATAAATAAATTTATAAAAAAAAAAAAAACTAAAAATAGAATAGCCTTATTATAAAGTATCTGCACTGAGGAGAAACTGCTTTGCTATCAGGAAATCCAAGGGGAAGAAGAAGAAAAAGCTTAGATATAAGAACACTCAAGGCAATTATATAATAATGATAATAATAATAAACCTTTGTATAGCATTTTACAGACTGAAAAGCATTTCCATGTACATTGCAGTTCCAATGTTTACTCAACCTGGTAGATGGGGAATCTGAGGCAAGTAAAGGAAAGGGGAATCCATCTGAAGCAGTGGCCTCTGCGCCAACTTGGAACAGGTGGTGCTCTTAGAACTGGTCCGATGGAGGCGACCGTATGTGTCAGGGACTAACGTAAGCACAGGCACCAGCAAAGCTCAAGACTCAGACGCAGCAAACTGACATTTGCTTTCACCTCTTCCCTCTCCCGGTTTTCTGAACCTGGTTCCAGGGCCACATCTTGTACATGGCCTGGAGTTTCAATTCTCAAGTTTCTTCAAATGTCTGAAGTAAGCCCGGGTCTTCTTTTTCGTGTGTGTTTGTTGTTGTTGTTGTTGTGATCATAATTTTTCATTTTTGTTTTTTTTAATTTTTATTTTATATAGTTGATTAACAATGTTGGGTTAGTTTCAGATGCACAGCAAAGTGATTCGGTTACACGTATACATGCGCATCCTTTTTCAAATTCGTTTCCCATTTAGGTTATTACAGAATATTGAGCAGAGTTCCTTGTGCTACACAGTGGATCCTTGTTGATTATCTATTCTAAATAAAGCTCTTTGTTTGTTGTTTTTGTTGTTGGCTGTTGTTCTGTTTTCAGGAGTACTTCCCTTTTCAGAATTCCACACGTGCGGTTACAGCCCATTTCTATACACAAAGGGACTGGAGTTCAGTAACTATAGAACTATGGTTGAACAAATTCCCCCTCGGTGCTCCAAATCCCAAGTGCCTTCAGGCATGCCTTTAGCCAATGAATCTGCTCCGGTGTGGTGGGCTGGCAGCAGGATCCCGTGTGCCTTAGGACGCAGAGCTCTTTGTCCGGGATCATGGTTTGTGGTGCCAATAAGACAAGTGCCCTGGAGCTCCCTCAGTAAACATACAAGTGAGGGAGCCTGTGCTCAAGTCCATTGATAAAGTTTAGAATGATGATTTTTGTTTTGTTTCATTTTCATAGTATATTTGACCAGGACCTGAGAGTGAAACTAGGATATTTTTGTCCTAGGGAAGTGATTCTCAAACTCTTTGGTCTCAGGATCTCTTTACTTTCAAATTTAGTGAAGACCCTGTGCCTTGTTTGGGTGGATTATATCTACTAATATTTGCTGCATTCGAAATTAAAATTGAGTCATTAGTAAAATATTTATTTCTTTGTTTATTAAAAAAATCAAGTGCATGTTGACACAAATAATATATTTTTAATGAAAGACCACTATATTTTCCAAAGCAAAAAAAAAGTTAGTGAAAAGAATGACATTATTTTATAATTTGTAAATCTGTTTAATGTCTGGTTTAATAGAAGACAACTAGTACTAGTTGTAGCTTCAGCAGCACTTGTTAGGAAAGGCATGTTTGTGACAGGAAGAGTAACATTAGTGCTATCAGCAGTAGTATTTGTAGGGGAAGATGTAGTGTTATTAGGAACCATAGTACCAGTTGAAACTTCAATAGTGTTTGCTGGGAAAGGAGTGGTTGTGACAGGAAGAGTAACATTAGTGCTATCAGTAGTAGTATTTGCAGGGGAAGATGTAATGGTATTAGGAACAGTAGTACCAGTTGAAACTTCAGCAGCGCTTGTTGGGAAAGGAGTGGTTGTGACAGGAAGAGTAACATTAGTGCTATCAGCAGTAGTATTTGCAGGGGAAGATGTAGTGGTATTAGGAACAGTAGTACCAGTTGAAACTTCAGCAGCACTTGTTGGGAAAGGCACGGTTGTGACAGGAAGAGTAACAGTAGTGCATTCAGTAATAGTACTTGAAGTAGAAGAACTAGTGTTAATAGTCTCAGAAGTAGTAGGCTTAGTAGTAGAAGGATATAAAGAACTCATTGGGAAGGTATTTGTCATAGGTGTAGTAGAAACTATAGGACCACCGTGAATCCAAGCAACCTCAGTTAACTTTTCCAGGCTGATAATCTTATCAGTCAATTGAATAGTTAGTGTCTGCCAGAAAAGAAGAGATAAAGTTGGTATTTTAGAACTTCTTAAACATCACACTTAAGTTATGCCTCAAATTACAATATAACAAAAAAAGATGTATTCATTCTTTTCCCAGACAGTAACAGAAGGATATGAAGATTCCATTTCAGGCCCCAATGGTTCTGACAGATAAATATAGAGACACGTGCTGTGTGTATAATCCCTATGCTGGAATCTTTCTTTCCACTTCATTTATTCAGAACCATATTGCTCACAAGTATTTGCAGTTTTGATTGAAACCAATGTTTATAAAAGTCTCTTTATTTTGTCACTAGATTTAACCTGCCTGTTTTCATGTTTCATCATCCCAACACCTAATATAGAACCTAGCACATAATAGGCAACTGACATGCTACAAAGTGTCCCCAAAAAAAGGTATTGAAAGATTTTCTGCATCATCTTAACTGGAAGTAATAACTTGCAATGGGTGGTTTTGAATTCAGTATAGTTCAGGAAAAATGTTTTGAAGTACCTAACGAGAAGAGACCATGGAGAGAAAATCTATGTGAGTATTCAAGAGGGTCATTTTCCAAACTCCAAATATCAGCAGGACACTCTTTTTTTCACCTTTTAGAAAACAGGAACTAACGCTTGTCACTTTTCTAGACTACCCCCTATGTGTTAGGAACCATATTTATAATAGGTCTAGTGTTCTATAGTGGGGTATTTTACCTCTGTGGGTACCTCTACGGGTAATTCATCTTCCCATTAGTTGGCTCTAGTAACCAAAGCAGACTCCCCCTAGAGGGCCCAGTAGGGTCTGCTATTTATGTCATTCTGTTTTACTAACCAGATAATCTTATCTCACACCACTGGTGGAACATATTCATTTTGATGATTACCACAGTTTACTGCCAATTTTCACAAACATATAAGATCTATCGATTCGACCAGGGATATGAGTAATTTTAGAAAAGTGGGGGAAAATCTCCAACAATTTCAGAGGATCACTATTTCCTTTGTTTTAGCCTCTGTCACAGAAATAAGTAAGTTTTGTTGCACTAGCCTGGGAGACCAACCTTAACACATAGCACAATTTCTTTGGGACACACATGGGAAGGATTTCATCAGCCCATTGATCATTGATCCCTGGACTATACTGGGAAGATCACTAATGTGCATGTTACAATACGGTTCAACACTTGCAACTACATATCTATTGCACATATCTATAACCTTTCAAATATAAGTAAATATAACAATGATAATAATAGTGCTAATAACTTTGCAAAAAAAATAAAATTAGTGTATGATATGATAATATTCCTTTGAGATATACCTGATTGTAAGGGTCACTCTTGAAATTTATCACTGTGAATTGTTGGTTGTCATAGGTGGAAGTGACTTGTGTTACGTAAGTAGGGTTTATGCCCCAGATTCTAGTATATTCAACTTTCAGTGAATTAGAGTCACTCAGATACTTATTGTGTACAGTCTGGGTTTGCAATACATTCTTCAAAGAATGTATAAAGAGGAAAAAGTACATAATATATAAGTCAATAGACTTTATTCCACATTAAAATGTTTTTAAAAATCTCAAATTACTATTGTACTGGCTTGTTGTTTTTTTTCTTAAATATTTCATGGAGACCAACTTCTTGAGTACTTGTGACAATAAATTTGAGGTGCCAAAAATAGGTTTGTGTATCAACATTATGAAAGATATTTTACCTATATTATTACTAATTATTACAATGATTTTGAAAAGAAAGCATCATTATTTTTGTTTTACAGATGAGGAAACTGAGGCTCTGGGAGAAGAAATGAGAAGGTCAAGGCCACATAGTTAAAGGACATTTATATGGTTGGAATCATGATGGGCCTATGTGCATAGTACTGCATGAGTTAACACAGGTTGAACAAAGAATTATGGCAAACAGTCCCTAGGCTAAGGACAGTTTGCAACAAATATAGGAACTTATCTAAATCATGAACTGCTTTAAGTATCGACGCAAGGGTTACAGTAATGTGAGAGAAGTCATGAGGTGGTGCATGATTAAGGCCTAAATGAAAATCATCATGAATATTTGTTATGGGTGTTAAGAGAAAGAAAAAAATCACTGTGGGAATAGGGTTGTCAAGAAAGGACTTAGGAAGGACATGCAACTTCAGAAGGCCTGGGAGGATGGATGGAGTTTATAAAGACAAAATGAATAGGAAAAGGGAATGAGGTGGAGGGAGGCACAGACACACTGAATAAAGGCACAGAACAAAGGGTGCTAAGCAGAGAAATTACTGGTTAAGCATGTAAGATAAGATGATGAAGATTTTAGGCAATCAATAAGGAGCCAGTTGTAATAGAGTGAAGCTATAAACTCCTCCACTCTGATAGCAAGCTAGAGAAAATGAAGAAAAGGGAATATAACATGAAGTAAATGGGTATGCTGGAGCTAGCTCTTAGTGATTTGGGAGAGCCTATAATTGCCTGGAATTTTGCAAGCCAGTCAGTAGCTTGAAATTGGCTAAAATGATTGGAGTATTTACACCACAGAAAATCAGTGAATGCTACAAATCAGCCCCCAACCCCCATAACCTCATACCAGCCAGAATACCATTGATGATAACAATTACACCCAAGGGAAGCTGTCTTTCACTTCAAGCCACTGATCCTTAGGAAAAATTCCATCAAATATCACATAGAAATAAGAATCCATTTATCACTACTTTGGAGTAACAGAAGGAGGGGTTTTAGAGGTAAACACCATTTATGGGAAACCTAATGTTTTATAATTAAGAAACAGATTAAACAGGAGAAATATCTTCCCTAGGTTGAATAACTATTTAGCAGTAGAAATAGAACTAAAATTCAGGACTTCCAGATCAACATTATAGACCTTAGAAAACAATATGTTCAGAGGAAAAACATATAATCTTCAATTCATCTTTTCTTAAATTGAGAACAGAGAAGTTACATGCTTAATTAGTATACAGAGTCTTACGTTTAGTTTCAAAAAGGCAAATGCAGGATGGAGACGGCATGACCTAATAATCATGTCTATGAAAACAATTTGATACATGTGTTTAAAAAATTAACATAGTATGAAGCAATAACAGTAAGAAAACAGAGTCTAGCTAAAAGGACATAAGAGTTAGGCAATGAACTAAGTAAGTGTTTATTGTTGCATGCCACTGAGGTTTTGAGGTTGTCTTTTTTGCAGTAGGAAGTCCATGCTGTCCTATATAAGTGTAATGCAAACCACACATGTAATTTAACATTTTCTCATAGCCACACTTTTAAAAAGTAAAGAGAAATAGGAGAAACTGATTTGAAAATATGTTTTATTTAACCCAGTATATCCCAAATATTATTATTTTAACATATATTTAACATAAAATATTAATGAGATATTTTATAATCTTTTAAATATCTCAAATTAAGCTAGTCATATTTCAAATGCTCAATAGCCACATGAGGCTAGTGGCTATCTTATTGTATACCATAGTGTAGCTCTAAAATAATCTCTCAATCCTGGGCACCCTGCTTTAAGAGAAATCTAGACTAATTTTAGTCCAGACAGAATAATCAAATCTGGAAACCAGTATAAGCACAAAACAGAGGAAGTATGAAGTTAGCCTGGAGATGTGTAATTCCAAGAAGAGAAGACAGAATAAATATATGACAGATACCTGCAGATACTTGAAGCACGGTTATGTAGAAAAAACCCAATAGATTTGTGTTATACTATTCCTTAGTTAAATCCACAGGTAAAAATTACAGAGAAGCGGGACTTCCCTGGTGGCACAGTGGTTAAGAACCTGCTTGCCAATGCAGGGGACACGGGTTCGAGCCCTGGTCCAGGAAGATCCCACATGCCGCGGAGCAACTAAGCCCGTGCACCACAACTACTGAGCCTGTGCTCTAGAGCCCGCGAGCCACAACTACTGAGCTCACGTGCCACAACTACTGAAGCCCGCGCGCCTAGAGCCTGTGCTCCGCAACAAGAGAAGCCACGGCAACGAGAAGCCCGTGCACCGCAACAAAGAGTAGCCCCCGCTCGCCACAACTAGAGAAAGCCTGCGCACAGCAACGAAGACCCAACGCAGCCAAAAATAAATAAATAAATAGATTTATTAAAAAAAAAAAAAAATTACAGAGAAGCAGATTATTGGTTTGACAGAGAATGATCCTCCTACTCTAACTGGAACTATATAGATTATCCATGGAATCATTTAACATGCCTGGTAGATTGATTGTATTATTGTCTCCAATCGTTCACCCCTCCCTATCCATACCCTTTTCCATGTAATTTTGCAATGCCCTCCCTCTCTGGATGGGGTATTCTATCCCACCTTTGTCTCTGGGGTTGGCCATGTGACTTTGCCTATTAGTCAACTTAATGCAAATGGAGATTTTAAAAAGCACTCAGGCATTTCCACTTCTATTTTTGCCCTCTTGCACAATCATGAATAGGTCACGCTCAGACCTGCCCATAAGGCCATTTTAGATCATCCAAGAGCCAGCTGACTCTCCAGTATGTGACTGCCCCCTCCGGACAGGTGATCATCCAAGCAGCCTAACATTCCCATGAATGATTGCACATGGATATGAGCCAGTCAAGATCAGCCAAGTCCAGCTTAGATCATTTGAACGCTGCAAACTTATGAGCTAAATAAGCATTAATTGTTACATGCTGCTGAAGTTTTGAGGTTGTTTTTTATGCACCATTGTTGTGCAACAGATAGCTGATCTAGCATTTATCCTTCAAAATTTTATCAGCCAGAAAATGTCTCATCTCCTAAAAACATGTTATACATTTAAGGACTCAGTTTTTCCCCAGCATTATATGAATTACAAGTTTCTTTTTATAGAGTGATGGTATACTGGACAATTGTCAAAATAAGAACTGTTTCTTCCTTATTTTAATGTCAACAGACCTGATTTATAAATGTAAAGGCAGGAAGATGGGGGATATTATATTTATACAGTTCACTGATAATGTTTAATCTGTAGCTAATTGGGAAAGGATTTATAAAATTCAATAAAACAGTCTTACCTGAGCTGCTATAAAGTTTGCCAAGAAATAGTTTCTATTTTCATAGGTATCTGCAAACAAGAAGAAAGAATAAGCAACTACTCATTGTTTCAACAATAGCAGATAATCTTGCATACAGTCAGAAAATATTTCAGTGGGATCACAATTACTGATCAAGATAATCATGACCTCGCTGAGGAGCACTAAAGATAGTAGCTGAGGGAATATTTTACCCCAGGTTAGTGTGGGGATGTACATATAGAAGAGGGTGTTTTGAGGTGAGCATCAGGAGGTTGTAAATACAAGATAATCTGGATTGAACTAAGAAGAGACGGCATAGGTGAAAAAGCATGGAGGCTACTGATTGCTTTTTTCTGTGCCTACACGGCAAGCACACAGCCATGAGAATTCACATGGCTGTGATGAGAAAGGCTCAAAGCTGAGGAGAGTGGTTAGGAATTCAGGCTCACAAGTCAGATTGACATGGATTCATATCTCCACTTTTGTATTACTGTGCAAACTCAGGCAAGTTACTTAACATTTCATCATCTGTAGAATGGAGATAATAATAGCACCTAGCTCATAGCAATGAGGTCTACAACATGCTACTTGTGCAGAATAAGTGCTCAAAATTTGTTGTTTCATGATTATCACCAAAGTCATCATCATCTTCATCTTCTTTAGTCTTCTCTCCCTACTCTTAGCTCATCCTTCCACAGTGTTCCAGATCCTAAGCCCCCCTCCCTGTATATAACTTATGCCATCAATTCTTCCCCATACTCTTGCTGCTCTTACAGGTCCCAATTATACTCCAGAGCACTCCATTCTGATGCTCTCTATACCAAGCTACCATGACATCTCCTTTTTAGTGTCATATGTCTCAAAAAAGGTAGCCTCTGCTTGTTACGTCTGGGTGCTCAACTCATAATTCAATCCTATAACGACCACTCTTCAGCTTCTGTGTTTCTTTTTTTTCACCAAATCTGGTCCTTTCAAAATCACCAGTGACAGAGTATATTAAATTTAAATATCTCATCATGATGTTCAAGATTTTTAGCCTCTTTGCCCACACATCTCCTCCTTGAAATAGTCCTTAGTTGATGTCTACTTTACTCATTCTCCTCATGTGGCTCCTTTAACTCCTGTTTCTTAGAAGTCATTTTCCTTTCATGTTCTATTCTTGGCCCTTGTCAACATTCCATCTCTAACCAATATTCCAGCATAGTCTCTCCCTGAACCAATAATGATCTTTGTTTTCTAACTTACCTACACTCTTGTAGAAACAAACAATTATAAACCCATATTTTTAAATTTAGCTTTGGCTAGAAAATATAACCTAAGCAAATACCATAGCCTCTTTTAGCAGTTTTAATTTAAAATTTTTAAAGAATGGGATTCTGTTAATACAGGTGATTTAAGATTAACCTTGACCTAGCTATTGAATCTCCTTAAATCTAAGTAAAGTTTAACAAATAATTACAAATCAGTTAAGAGAAAAATTAAATCAAATCTATACTTATACTGTATCTTCGTATTTTAAATTTTAGTTTCTAGGTCTGGTGAAAAGGGCAAAATGCTTCTCTATAGATCTTAAAAAGTGTAAAAAGTTTAAAACTTTCAGGGACTATTGATTTTTAACTTTGAGGCTAAAATATACTTGTTGTAGGAACCTACAATTTTATAGAAAATTGGTTTTTTCCCTCATATTTTTCAAGTATATTGCTCATAGGGAGCTGATTTTACACACTAACTGTGGTGCTATAAATCCAATACAATATCAATCATCTAGTCTAATCAGCTCAAGCTATATAAAAGGACTCTAGATTCCCTTAAAACATTGGTTCTCAAACAGCAGTAATTCTGCTGGTGAAACATTTAGCAGTATCTAGAGACATATTTGGTTGTTAACATCATGGGGCTGGGGGAACGCTTCTGGCATCTAGTGGGTAAAGGGCAGGGGTGTTGTTAAACATTGTATAATTAACAGTTCAGCCACCACCAATAACAAAGAATTATCTAGCCCCAAATGTCAATATGATCAAGGTCGAGAAAACCTGCTCAAAAAAAAAGGCACTTTCTTAAAAAAGAAGAAAGTTAGAGAACTCTTGCTTCCTGATTACGAAAGTTACTTCAAAGCAACTGTAATCAAGACAGTGTGGTACTGGCCATTAACTCCTTTTGCTATAATTTTTTGCTCACCAAACAAATTCTTGATTGAAATTTCATCTTTCACATAGACTTCACTGAAGGAAAAAATATGTACTTCCTAATAGATGGGAACACCTTAGCCCATTAATAAATACAGTTCTTAAATTTAAAAATTGGCATTGGGGCATATTATTCTCTTATAAGGTTCAAGTCCCACTCCCTTACAGCCTGGTTTGGGTGGCTGGTTAACCTCCTTTCTCTGACTTTTGGGCTTTTTGTTGTTATGTTAACCACCGTGGTTTCAATGTAAGATATCTTAAAAGCTTGTAATGGAATTTTATTATTTATCTTGCACATTAATGATACATTTTATTCAGCACCCATGTGCCAGGAATGCTCTCTCTATATTAAATCAACTAAATCCGCATAAAAAAATCTACATGATAAGTAGTATCTTGCAGATTTTAAAAGCTGAGGAAATGTAGGCAGAAAGATATACAGCCGTAAAGCTTTCCAAAAGACATACAACTAGTAAATGACTGAAATGGTATTTAAAGCCAGATCTATTAAATTCCAACATGTCACATATCTCTCCACAGAGTTTACTTAAAAAAAAAAAAAAGTCCAAAGACTGAATGGAACTTTGAAAACAGAAGTAATCTAATTCCTTTGTATCCCTCCATTTAGCTAGTTCCACCTATAAATGAACAACAAATGTATCTAATGTATTATCCATACACTAAGAAGAGAAATTTAAAGTGTCATTTGCAACAACATCGAAAACTTAGAAATACTTAAGATATACTTAAAATATGTGTAAGACCCATGCACTGAAAATTACAAAACGTTGCTGAGAGTAATTAAAGAATACCTAAGTAATTTAAGATGATATAGATAGATAGATAGATATCCCAAAATTTATCTTTAGAATCAATGCAATTTCAATTAAAATTCTAACAAGTTTTTTTGTTAGGTATTGACAAGTTGACTTTAAAATTTATATGAAATTCAAAGGAGCTACAATAGACAAAACAATTTTGAAACTACATTAGTCAAGACAGTATGGTATTGGCATAAGGATAAACATATAGATCAATAGAACAAATAATCCAAAAATAAACTCTCAACCACGTATAACCTATTGATAGCTAACAACGGTGTCAAAATAATACAATAGGGGAAAAGATTCTGTTTTCAAGAAGGTGGTGCTTGGGGACTTCCCTGGTGGTCCAATGGTAAAGAATCCACCTTGTAATGCACGGGACGCTGGTTCGATCCCTGGTCGGGGAACTAAGATCCCACATGCCGCGGGGCAACTGAGCTCGCGTGCCTCAGCGAGAGAGCCTGCATGCCGTAAACTACAGAGCCCCCGTGCCCTGGAGCCCACACACCACAACTAGGGAGAGAAAGTCCACACTCCATAACTAGAGAGAAGCCAGCACGCCTCAGTGAAGAGCCCGTTCACTGCAAGGAGAGATCCCGCATGCCGCAACTAACACCTGACACAGCCAACAAAATAAAAGAAAATAAATAAATATGTTTTTTAAAAAAAGGTAGTGCTTGATCAACTGGACACTTATATGGGGGAAAAAATTAACCTTGAGTATTACATACATACAAAATTTAATACTAAAGAGATGATGGTTCTAAATGTAAAAGCTAAAACTGTAAAACTTCCAAAAATATAGGAGAAAATATTAGTAACCTTGGGTTAGGCCAGGTGATGTTGTGATTTATGATAAATAATATATATATGGTCTTCATCAGAGTTTCTGGTACAGAGCCCTAAAACCCCTGGCATTTCAAGTCATGAGAGCAATCAAGGTGTCTTTTATTATGTTAACGAGATGACTTTTGGAAAGCATCTCAGAATGGTGTCTGGTTGCCAGGAGAACCAACTATGTGGTTTGAGGGTTGAAACTTTCAGTCCCATCCTGAGACTTCTGGGAGGGGAGAGAGGCTGAAGATTGCATCAATAGGCAATGGCCAGTGATTTAATTACCACAGCCATGTAATGAAGCTTTCAAAAAAAACTCCAAAGATTGACATATATACACTACTATGTATAAAATAGGTAACTAATAAGGACCTACTGTATAGCATAGGGAACTCTACTCAATGCTCTGTGGTTACCTAATAGGGAAGGAAATCTAAAAAAGAGTGGATATATGTATACGTATAACTGATTCACTTTGCTGTACAGCAGAAACATTGTAAAGCAATTATACTCGAATAAAAATTTAAAAAAAAAAACCCCAAAAGATGAGATCCAGAGAGCTTAGGGGCTGGTGTACACGTGGAGATGTGGGGAGATGACACACCTGGAGAGGGCAGGGAAGCTCTGCAACCCTTCCCACATACCTTGCCCTGTGCATCTCTTCTGTCTGGCTATTCCTGAGTTGTATTCTTGTATACTAAACCCATAAACTAGTAAGCAAAATGTTTCTCTGAGGTTGTTAGCCACTCTAGCAAATTAATCAAACCTGAGGAGGGGGTCATGGGAACCTCTGATTTATAGCCAGTCAGTCAGAAGCACAGGTGACAACCTAAACTTGCAACTGGCATCAGAAGTGGGAGGGGAAGGCAGGAGGAGGAAGTCTTGTGAAACTGACTGGCACTGACAGGGGGATCTGACACTATCTCCAGGTAATTAGTGTCAGAATTGAGTTGAATTGTAGTACATCCAGCTGGTGTCCCAGAATTGCTTGCTGGTGTGGAGAAACACCCACATACATATATGTTGGAATTGATACCAGAACACTTTTTAGGCCAAGACACAAGAAGCACAAATCATAAAAGAAAAGCATGAATAAATGGATTTTTATCAAAATTAAATTTACTCTTTGCAAGACACCATCATGGAATTGAAATGGCAAGTCACTGACAGGGAGAACAAATCATATATCTGATAAAAGACTGGTATAATACATAACTCGTAGAACTCAATAATGAAAAGACAAATGACACAATAAAAAATGGATGCAGGACTTAAACTGATACCTCACATAAGAAGGTATACAAATAGCCAATGAACACATTATAAGATGCTCAACATTAAGGAAATGTAAATCAAGTCCATAAACAGATGCTCTATACACCTACTAGAATGGTTAAAATTTTGAAAACTGACAACACCAAGTGTTGGTGAGGATGTAGAAAACTGGAACTCTAAATTAGTATTGTTAGTAATGGGAAATAGTACAGCCACTTTAGAAAATAATTTGGCATTTTCTTCAACAGTTAAACATACACTTATCATATGACCCAGCCCAGCAATTCCACTTCCAGGTTTTCACCCAAAAGAAGTGAAAACATATGGTCATTTTGTAACTTACGCTCAAATAACCACGGCAGATTGTGCCTAATGGTAAAAAAATATGAAACAACTAAAATATTTATCAATAAGTAAATGGATAAATGAATTGGGGTACTCCCACAAGATGGACTATTATTCAGGAGTCAAAAGTAATGAACTTTTACGTGCAATAATATGGATAAATTTTTAAAAATATTTTGCTAAGCGAAAGAAGCTAAACGCATAAAGAGCGCACACTGTATGATTCGATTTACATAAAACCTAGAAAAGACAAATCTAATCTATAGTGACAGAAAGCAGACCGGTGGTTGTCAGGGCCTGGAAATGAGGATTGGGAGTGGGGGGCAGTTTGCTGGAAAGAATTAAAAGGGGTTCGTGGTTATGAAAATATTCTGTACCTTTATTGTGGTGGTGGTTATGCAACAACTGTATACATTTGTCAAAACTTATAGAACCGTACACTTAAAATGGATACACTTTACTTACGTAAATACAACACAATCAAGTTGATTAAAAAACAATAATTTTACTTTTAGGAATCTACCCTATGGAAATAATCTGAAGTATGAACAAAGGTTAATATTCATGGTTGTTATAACAATAAAAACTGAGAACACCCTGTACCCTGTATAGGGAAAAACTATAGAAAGTTAGATAAATTATGGTATACCCTCTCAACGGAATGTGATAATCATAAGGGTATTTATAAGGTGTATAAAATAGTATCTAGACATTTGTGTCATTATGTTAAGTGCAAAGAAACAGGATTCACAAATTAAGTATGCAGTATGTTTTCAGCAATATAGAAAATTAAGGATTATTTTAAGTAATGATATTTCCTAATTTTTTATCTTTAAAATGTTTTCTTTCATGAGACTATATTTACCCTTATAATGAAGAAAACCAAAAGGAGGAAACCTTTAGAAATATTTTACTATTGAAAAATAAGATATAAATTCAGTAACTGCTACATGTTACAAGATTAGAATGTTCTGGTCCACAGTAACAGGTATTGGCAAATGGACATCAGCTGGTGACAGTGTGTCTGTAAATCTATAGAAATGCCTGAGGAAGAGGGTGCTCTGACTATAGTGATGATCACCAATTATCTAAGGTAAAACTGTCATATCCCTAGATTGGGGAAAGAAAGCATACAAAGCACTATTTCATTGATATAAGTATCCACTGACAATATTTAATTCCTTATTTCTGGGACACCAAGAAATTTTCTAAGCTCTAATTTGTCTCCTGAGTGGGCCTACTTAGGAGGAAAAGGGTGCCTGGTTCTAGACGGCTGGCCCAAATAATAGAGGCAGGTCTATGAACCACTGAGAAAGGATGGTCAGCTTGATATTTGCACCCACACTCTTTTATCATAGCAAGACAGTTATACAGAGATAAGTCACCCTGGATGAACCCATAACATCAGATTGATGAACCTACAAAGTTAGGGAACACATACCCTTCTATTACAATTACAACGTAATATAAATGAGCAGGCAAAAGTTGCAAAAATTCTCCCAACAGCATTGCTTTATTAATAGTAGTAGAAATAGAGACAGGTTTTCAGTTCATGACAATTATATCCTGAGCCTCTATGGTATGGTTTTGCTGAATGCTGTATGGGGGTCCTGGGAAGTTCATACTCACCAATGCTTTGTCCATCATCCCAGAACAGCTGACCTTCAGCTCTCCCATTGTCATCCAAAGCAACAATCAATCCCATATATTTTTGTCGGCTATAAAAAAAAGAGTTATTTTTTTCTCTAGATTGTAGGTTGTAAGAATGAAGGACAGTGTCTGTTGAAAATATTATTCATCCAGAAAAAAGTAAATGCATTAAAAATACACATAAAATTCTAAAAACAGATAAGGTGAGATAAAAGATACTTAAAAGCTAACAGAATAAAACATTTACACTTTAATGAAATATCTGATAAAACTTCAACTTGCAAAAATCAAATACATACACTTTACTTATATACATATTATAAGCAATATAAGAAGCTACTTCTTCTTTAGGAAGAAGACCACCCTCCCCTGCAAAAAAAAAAAAAAAAGCCTTTAGCAGCTTCCAGATTGCTACATAACACAATGCAATGTATTTATCCTGCATTTACAACCCTCCATGACCTGATACTAACCTCCTTGAATTTTATTTTTTTTATCCCTCTCCCTTATCAGTGCTCCAGTTAAACTGAATGGTTTACTATCCTCCAAATTCAACTCATTTTTCATCTTTAGTTCTTTAATCCTCCCAGAACATCTCTTTCTCTTGTCTTCATACATTCAAATTCTATTTATTATTCAAGACTCAGTTCAGAGCCCTATTTCTTAGGAAACCATGCTTTACAGCACAAGGGTGAAAGTTAACTTCTCTCTTTTTGAGTTGTTACTATCCTTGTTTTGTGTGTCTCTCTTGATATAACATGCTCTCTTTAATTTATTATGTATAAGTGTGTGTGTATATATTGGGTTGGCCAAAAAGTTCGTTCGGTTAGTGAATACCTTGTTCAATAAAATTCTTGGTGAAAATGAAAATATATGTTTTAGTCTTACTTAAAACCGAACGAACTTTTTGGCCAATCCAATATATATGTATATATAATCTCTCCTTGAGTTCACCAAAGTAGATCTGGATATGAGCACTAAAACCCTGGGTAGACATCACAAATCAAAGAGCTTATTAATATTCCCAATTTTTAAAATAATGTGTAAAGAGGTACATGCTGCTACCCTCAGGAAAACTTTCATCCCGGACCTTTGACACAGAGCTACAGATCAGAGTTCTCCCCAAGGATGACTTCATGAATTCATTCTCCCCCAGATCCCATTTGGAAGGTACTCACAGAATCAGATCAATGAAACCGTCCATATTTAGTTTATCCACAGAGCCTCCATCAAGGTGGGCCACTTCCCGTAAGGCTGCGTCATTATGGCAAAGTGAGGCCATCAGACACTGCTTCCCTTCCTTACCGGGAGTGAGTGTTCATCGCAGGTTCTTGCCAAGGCACGATGTAGCCTCCTCTGATATGAAGGTTGATATGGTCAAGGGGAGCCTCCAGGATTTTCTACTCACCGGCCGATTCATTGCCAGATTCCTAGAAGGGAGAAAACAGGCAAGGAATGATGACAAAAAAAAAAAAAAAAAAGATAAAATGAATGCATGCTTTATTACAAGTCCTTCCTTTCCAAGGAAGTGTGTTGGAAAATCAGCAAAATACTGCAAATCTAAGGAGAAAATCTCTGATTTTCATCTTTGCTAAAACCTCAAAAATCTAGTCTTTTCTCTGTATTCTCCAGAAAAGGTGGGGAGTTGGGGACGAGTCAATGTAACATGGGTGTCAGATTTTACCTATTTAGGCTTTATGGATACTTTTATTTAAGCAAACCTTGCATGGCCGAAAGGCTGGAAATTATTGCCTTAGAAAATATGTGCCTGGAAGTCAGGAGAAAGTTCCAGGCTCCTCTCTCTGACTGCATGGACCAACCTGGTTCTTCACAAACAATGTTGGTTCTTACCGTGCTATAGTCATACCAACGGGCTCTGGGAGAATAAGCATAGACCTGAAAAGTGTTCTGAAACATAAAATCAACATGTCATTATGAATATTCCAATAATTTAATTTTAACTTTTTAAAAGTACCTCTGTAACTTAAGATTAAAAAAGGAATTTGATTAATGACTTTAAGAGTTTGGAAGGTTTTATAGAGAAAACCTAGGAAATTCTTCTTTAAACACACAGAAAAATAAAATTTTTAAAAAGGTAGATTTTGCAAGGATGCAAAGTGACAAGACACTAAAATGAGAATCAATTGTGGTTGTAAAGCTTCCATTAATGGAGACCTTGAAAAAAAGATAAAGATCTCCCTTAGAAGTTCTAGAAATGCATTTGCCTGAAAATAGTGAGCTGTATAAGACAATCTGTAAAATGCCCTTCCTGCACTTTAGATTATGTGATTGGAGGGTGTCTGATCTGTGATGAAAAACTCACATTTTCCAGCACAGGGCTGATTAAGATGGCAGGGCCCAGCATGAACTGATGGTCTATATCCCATGTTGTGCGATCTTCTGTAAACCTTAAAGAATAAATATGAAAAATCCACCCATACTGTTATGACAGGTGCAGGGGGTTATTCCCAAGATATCCCAGACCTGCCGCTTGGGTAACAGGCTCTACTCACTCATGGAGAAGGGGTCGGGCAACAGCGCTGCCCTCAACGTGAGCTTTATGCATCAGAGTATAGAGGTAAGGCAGCAGGGTGTATTTGGTCTGGAGGACTTTTCTTGAGAACATCTCAAAGTTTGAGTCCCAGGCCACAGGATCTTGTCTCTAAAAGGATAAAGGAGCACGTGAAAGGTCACCTCCTCTTTCCTCCATCCTAGCGGTATGAGAAAAGGACCAGCGCAGGCACATATCCCATATGTAGGTTACACATCCTTTCTCCTTTCATTTCTAGCTTCCTCTTTCCCTACATCTGCCCTCTTTCTAAACTGGATCTCCTTGCTTCCTCCCCTTCATCATGGACCCCTCAGTATCTGCACAGGTCTAGCCTTGGCGCCGCACATGTGTAGAGAGATGGGTCTCTACACAGCACTGACATAACTTGGATAGATTTAAGCAAAATACAAATCCATTGTTCTTAAAAGCAAAAGGAGCCTCTTTTATTTTAGCCCCATAGAGAGCCATAAGCACTTTTCTCCTTGTAGGCATTAATCCCCTGAGAGATGAGAAAAAGTATATTCTTGAAAATTGTTGGTAATTCTGGGGTTTTGAACTCTGAGAGTTTTACAAGCAATGGAGCTGCTGCTGGTGATTTTTATATTTTTTCATCATACAAATAAGTACGATGCTCTTGAGGGTTAAAAGGAAGTTGTGATGTGAGGACACAGAACACCTGCAACATAACCTGCTTCCCTCACCCTTGTCCCGAATGTGTTGTGGTTCCCGGAAGATGGATAAAACGCCCCCAGCTGCATCCAGCGAACACACATCTCATACTCAGCATCTCCAAAGAATCCGCAAATGTCTGCTCCTGTCTGAGAAGATGTAGAATCAGAGCACGTTTTAGGTGGGACTTTTGTGGGTTGCAGACACACTGAGATCTGACTGGGGAATTAGTAATGGCCTCAGTAGGACTTACATAAGAGATTTCAAAGAGACTGAACTCCATCATGCCTGCAATGAGAAGATACAGCTCTGTTGGGCACATAAGAGCAGCCCTTTGGAAGGGTAGTTTTGACCTGTCTCTTCCACACCGCATTTGAAAGCTCTAGGCCACCCATGATGAAAATATCAAAAGATGGGTGTGGATTAAGACTCACACCCACAGAGAACTCAGCTCCTGTTGCGTTTATTGACCACGTGGATGATGACTAGATATAACCGATGCGGCTGAAGAGCACACACCCCAGTACCCCCCCCCCCACCAGGAGAGGCCCTGGGATAAGCCCACACACCAGTGACAGATTTCTCCAGCGGGTCCCACGCGGCCATGCTGTCACCCAGCCAGTGTCCTCCCCAGCGGCCAGAAGAGGGGAAGGTGGAGCGAGTGATGACGATCCCTCGCTGTCCCGTCACCTCCAGCACAGCTGTGCTCGGAGGGGAACAAGGGGCTGAGCTGAAGGTGAATTTGAGGCTGGACAGCCATGGGACTTTATCACAGAGAGCAGCTTCAGCCTGGAGCATCTGCTATTTAAAAGTGATGCTTGGAGTCCCAGTGAACTTCCCAGGAGAACAAATGGGGATAGAGCATCACCTAATATGTGGATTTCTTTTCTTGAAAAAGAAAGTCTAATTAACTAGCTGTCTACTTCTAGGTAAGAGGAGGGGTGGGATGACGTGTAGAACATATTTATAGAATGATTACTCTATCTCAGGTATTATATTGGTCACGTTCATGTGTACGGTCTTACAACCTTGGCCTCCTTTTACTGTCAGGAAACTGAGACTCAAAGTAGATAATTTGTCAGTCATTTAAAGAGCAAGGAGGCAGATCTGAGACCCATATAAAAGTATATATGACTTCTGGGATTGACATGTACACACTGCTATATTTAAAATAGATAACCAACACGGACCTACTGTAAAGATAAAATAAAATAAAATGGCATAAATACTAAAAATAAATAAAAGTATATACGACTATGGCTCTTTTTGGTAATATGCTCTCTACTAAGCTACTCCTCAAAAAGTAGGATAAATTTTGCACACGGGGCAAATACACATAAAAGATGTTTATCTCTCCCGATGGAAGGTCGGTCTTCTGTATGCAGCTTTAGGCAGAAAATAAAAACAATGTGTGAGAGAAAAATCAATGCAACAAAAGAGAAAATCTATTGATAGATGCTAGTATATGATGTAACCAAATATTTGCTAAAGAAAGCGTCACAAATCAATAGACAGAGATAAGTTATTCAATAAGTGATGTCAGGAAAAGAAGCTAGCTATAGTGAAAACTAATCCATTTAGGTTACTTCCAATATTTCACACCCAAATAAATCCAAAAATGGATGGAGATGTGTGAGTGCGTGCGTGTGCACACACACACACACACACACATTCACACAGTGAGAGGTAATGAAGGTCTGATATAAGGCAGGGATACAGAGTAAGGGTGGATGCGAATGATGCAAAGAACTTTGTCACTGGCCATGTCAGAATTCTAGAAGTTTACCAGCCATAGAAAGAAATGAAAATTGTCTATCCAAGAAAAACTACTAAATCTTGTCCAGATAGTGAGGTCTCTGGGATTTTAACTTGGGGCTAGTCCCAGCCCGCCCCATCCCTAGCTCACTGGCACCAAAAGCCAGCAGCCAACAGAGTTCTGACCTCTTTTGGAGCTCTGTTAAAAGCACTATCCCCAGAGCACAATAAATACTTTTTTCCTAACTTCCAGTCCCCAGGAAAAATCTCTATTCCCAGGGTGTTATGGCCACTTGATTTGCCTCAGAGCTCAACTCAGCAGGGAGAAAATAATTCCAACCAGGAAATTACCAAAACTGTAACCATTTACTGGCAACATCCCAGGCGCTCAGTCTGTGGCTTCAGTTGAGGCAAAGAAAAGTATGGCTGGGAATTTAAAAGTAAATCCTGGAAAATTGGAACCATGAAGAACTTGGAAAAGCTCTTAGACTATATACATCCACAAGGCTGTGCACACGCTCGGAAAAGAACCATAAAAGAACGTTCCAGGACCCACTTCTGGCTGACCCTGAGCCCCTAAGTGAGCAGGAGTGAAAGGTGAGGCTGGCTCACAAACTTCCCTAAGTGTGAAGGTATGTTTTCTCATAGAGGCAAGATATAGAGACAAGGCATTTAAGGTGCCCAAGGTGGCCTTACTGTTGCCCTCAGCTTGACTAAGCTTTAGGCTGGGTTCTTCCTGACTTGAGGACCCTGCCCTCCCTTTTCTTAGAGCATTACTTTAGATACATTTAACTGTAAATTCTTTCTCTGCCCCTTGAGATGTAAATCTTTTTAAAAGCCTCTTGCCTCCCCAGTTTTCCAGCCCTTGAACATCTTTGTCATGGACCTGGGAGCCATCCCTTTGAAATGTAATCAGCAAGGAGGACAGTGCCCCATCCAGAGTCCCCTAGGAGGCTAGGAGCCTAACTTCAGCAGGGTCTCCTTGCTTCAAGTTGTAAAATTACCTCTGTTATGGAAGATAAGAAAAAGTTACTTTTTCCTCTGAGTAAGGCCAACTTAGTAAAAGCTAATTTTACTAATGGCCTAGAAACTCCCCACCCCAGCTCTCAAAAACTCTCCAGACCTTTGTTTCAACGGAGTTGACCTCAGACCAAGTTCTGATTTCTGTCTCTCTCTCTCTCTCTTATTGTAATAGCATTAATAAAGCCTCCCTTGCCTGTTTAACTTTGTCCAGTGTTAAGTTTTGCTTTGATGAAGGAAATCTTCTGACTGATCATTGGCTGACCACCGAATTCTACTGATCCAGGGGTGTCCCCAAGGAAGCAATGCTTAAAAAAATAAAAGATCTAAAAAAGGGGCGATATCAGAGAACTCAGTGGCCACACATTGCAGGAGGATATAGAATCTACAGAATGAGACAGAAAAGTTGCTAAACAAATAAATAACAACAATAAAAACAACAAAAATTACGACAACAAAAACCCAGCAACAACAAACCTGCTGGGAGTCAGTGAGGGATTTTATGTCAGAGTTGTTACAATTTATTTTCTAAATTGTCCAGTTTTCAACAAAAAATTCAGCCATGCAAAGGAACATGAAAGACGCCATATAAACAGGGGAAAAGGCAGCCAACAGACAATGTTGCTGAGGGCTCTTAGTAGACAATGACTTTAAATTAGCTATTACAAATATGTTCAAGAACTAAAGGAAAGCATATCTAAACAATTAATGAGAAGCATGACAACAATAATGTCTCACTAAATAGAGAGTATCAATAAAGACAGAACTTACTGAAGAAAAACAAATAGAAATTCTGGAGTTGAAAAATACAAAAAGTAAAATGAAAAATTCACTAGAGGGACCAGGTTCAACATCAGATTTGAGCTAGGAAAAGAAAGAGTCAGCTAACTTGAAGATGGGTCAATAGACATGATCCAGTCTTAGTAACAGAAAGAAAAAGGAATGAAGAAAAGTAAACAGAACCCCCAGGGACCTGTGGGACACCATCCAATGTACCGACATACACATAATTGGAAACTTAGAAGGAGAAAAGAAAGAGAAAGGGGCAGAAAAATATTTGAAAAAAAAATGGCCAAAAAGTTATACTCTGAAAACTATAAAATGTCGCTGAAAGAAATTAAAGGCGATGTAAAGAAATGGAAAGACATCTTATGTTAACGGATCAGAAGACTTAAAATTGTGAAGATGGCAGTATTCCCCAGACTGTTCTATAGATCCAATGAAATTCCTATCAAAATCATTATTATTTTCAGAAATTGACAAGCTGATCCTAAAATTCATATCAAGTATAAGAGACCCAGACGAGACAAAACAATCTTGAATAAGAAGAATATAAGAGGCCACATATTTTTTGGTTCCATTTTTATAAAATGTCCAGATCAGGCAACCATGTAGACGGAAAGCAGGTCAGTGGCTGCTGGTGCGCAGGGGGTGGGGACAGGGTGGGGAGTGCCTGCTGACAGGTGTAGGGTTCCCTCTGGGGGATGATGAAGATGTTCTAAAGTTTGATTGCTGTGACGGCTGCACAAATCTGTGAATATACTAAACACAACCTAACTGCTCACTGTATTTTTTAAACTGAAGTATCAATATATTTACATTTAACATTGTATAAATTTAAGGTGTAAACTATGCTAATTCAGTACATTTACATATTGCAATACATTTGCCATTGTAGCGATAAACAGCACCTGCTCTGTTTAAATCGGTGAAATTAGCAACTTACTGGATCAATACACTTAAAGGTATTTTGGTTGCTTGGGCACCCGTGCCTGATATTTTGACCGGCATCATGTAGATACAAGCACAGTGTATATGACAAGGTAAAAGTAACCATGTGCAAGATGATCTTGCTGCCAATTATACACTCACTCGCACGTGGGTCTGGTCTGGGCCCACCCGTACAGGCTGTGCGTGTCGTAGTGCCGCACCGGGGAGCCGTCAGGCAGGAGCTGCTGACTCTCCGTGCACAGGGTCTTGCTGGTCAGGCCCCTGTCCCTGGACTCCAAATCTGGGAGGAGATGCTGAGTTACTTCTTAAAAAATGTGATTTGCAGATTCACTAGAAATGCCCATCACCTTGGTATTTCTCTTCTTCAATCAACAACCTTGTTACCAGTGACGGCTCCAATTTCAAGAATTTTTTGTCTATAAAATCAGTGTCCTGTGGCTTTTTAATTAATGAAGGGTAAGAACAGGGTATGGAGCCCAGAAAGGCACCCTTCTTTTTGCTCCAACACTGACGTTTATGGAGGGCGTCATAGCCCAGTTATGACACGATAAACTCTTTTGTTGTTAAGACAGTCTCTTCCGCTAGATGGTAATGTTCTCAAGGGATGGGTCTTACCTCGGTCATTGTATTGATATTAATGTTGCTAAATCTTTCCAATTTGTCAGCACTTGCCTGTTACATAAATATTAAATTAAGGAAAGAAGGAAGGAAGGAAGGAAGAAAGGGAGGGAGGGAGGGAGGGATGGAGGAAGGGAGGGAGGGAGGGAGGGAGGGAGGGAGGGAGGGAGGAGACAGTGAGCAATAGGAAGCATAACTGTGACCCACACGTCAAGTAACTTGGATTCCACAGTCCATCCCACGAATTACTGGTACAGTGCTTTTAATAAGTGAGTCACTTCCTTCCCTAGATTCCTGTAAGGTGAGAGAGCTCAGCCTTCTAAGACACCTTTGAACCCAAGGTCCTAACATTCTCTGTTTCTGTTTGTACCACAGGACGACCAGGGAATGTCTTTCATGAAGCACCTGTGAACATGGGCAGAAGGAATGCAGGGGCTAGGTTTCTGACCTCTAATCAAAAGAGCGTGTGTGTGTGTGTGTATGTGTGTGTGTGTGTGGTGTGTATGGTGTGTGTGTGGTGTGCGTGTATGTATGTGTGCTGTGTATGTGTGCTGTGTGTGTGTGGTGCAGTTGGGTAGGTGGGTAGTGTGTAGGGGGTTATTTGGAGTTTCAGCAATCAGTTCATAGTCATCTCTGTAATCAGATGCACATCATTGCTTGGTTTCTTTCATACCACATCATGTCATTATTTCTATGCTTGATTAGTTATTTATTTGCACTTATTCAAGGTTATTCTATTTGGGATTTTATGTCAGGTTGAAGAGTGGTTTTTTTGCCAAAATTAGGCTTCACTTTGACAATAAGAGGAAAATTTGCAGGGTTTTTGAGTAGGGGAGTAATTTGATGAAGTCATCATTTTGCATACGTGGCACATAGGGTGGATTATTAAGAATGTCATCACTGCAGCCCCTGACAGATCCACTCACAAAGTTTGATGGTTCATTCATGTCCTGCAATGAGTTAGCAAAACAGATTCCGTCATGTCAGAGGAATGTCACCCTTGCTATGGATGACACTGACGAGGTCAACCTCACATCAGCTGGTTGCTTCACTGACTCTGTGTAATCTCAGGCGTCGGCCCAAATGGACTTAAGAAGAGCGTTAAACTCCTAGTTTACCTGGCATTTCTAGACTCGTGAGGATTGTTTGATAGTGGCAAAATACTGAAATTATGCTGGAATCATGACCTAAGAAAATCTCCTCTTGATTCATCTCCCCACACAACAAACCCATCTTTGTTTTTCTCTGCGTGGACGACTCACTTTTTATCCGTGGCCTATGGTTACTATGATCTACTCTTTATCAATAGCTTAGACTGATTCTGAGATCAGCATGGACCCAACACAAGGAGGAGTCTCTTGCTTTCTGCATTAGACACAGTCCTAAAAAGCTGTAGGTAACTCAGAAACAAATCTGGAAATCAAATAATAGCTGCAGGGATTTATTACTTAAACGCAAGAAACAGCAATTCCTGAGGTGACTGCTCACTGCCTACTTTATCAGTGAAAAAGTTACATTTTTATATATTAGATTATCTTAAATAGGACAAACTAAAAGGGAAGGCAGTTATTTAGAAGAACTGTTGGCTATATGAGGTATTCAGCTACCAGTTTCCCCCAGGTGGAACAAGTACCACAAAGCTATCAGGATCTGTGTTCCTCAGAGCTACCCCCATCTCTTCACAGTTTGGGTTAATCTGTGTCCTTTCTTGTGTCTGCTCTGTGCCTACCTATCCTGAAGGCGGCCCCAGGGCTGCCAGTGGGCTGAGAGGTTTGTCTCTGGGTGAATCGCAGGCTTCTTTCAGCCTGGCCCAGACCTGAGAAGCTCTTCAGAGCTGGCCCAGAATATGCGTGGGATCTCAGGCCACTGGACAGTGGAGGAGGAAACTGGGACACTGATATCTTCCCAGCCCTAGAAAAACACAAATAGAGGAGCCTTTGAACACGTGTCCCAGAGACATCTCAGGAAGCCCTGCTCTTAAGCCCAACTGACGAGCATCTGAACAGGCCTTTGAAGCCATTTCCTCAGAGGAGTCTTACCAGCGCTCTGGTGAACATCTGTTTCCTCTGATTCGTGCCCTGCCCACCCCCGGCTCTACCCTGTATCACAGGATGGGCTCTCAGGCTCCCTTAGCATTGGCCTCTGTGTAGGTCTGGCCAATGGGAAGCACTGGCAAGAGGTTAGAGGGTGGGGCTAAGAGAAGCCAGGGTATTTGTCCCTCTTTCTTTCTCTGGCAGCATCTCCAGCAGTGGCACATTGCCTCCATGGGCTCCGACTTCCATCAGGCAGTATGTCCCTGGGCAAACATGCGATCCTCTCTGCTCTTCCCGGTGGTCCCAGCACCTCAGTTCTGTAACAGCATCCTTCTCTTCCACTGCTGCAGCCCTAGCTCACTGCTTTGCTAGGCTCTGAATTGTCACCCCGTGTTCTGACTGCTAAATATTTCCAAAGGAAAAGCACTCAGGGTAACTTACAATCCACAGTCCATCAAACTTCAGGCTCTTCTCTGGCTCTCGAGGGTTTCTGTAGAACTCTTCTATTTCCTTCTTCCACCAGGCAGCCGTGCTATTCCGCAAGAAGTCAGGAAAAGCAACGTGGGCTCTGTACAGCTGTAAGGGTGACACGTGCTGTCACGTGGGGTCTCACCCTGTCCAGGAAGGGGCGTGTGGGGACCAGGAAGGGGAGACCAGCAGGTATTTGTGCAAGGCACTGCCTACTCAGTGGGTGCCCTAACCTCAGGTCTGCAGCTGCGACTGCACAGAGTTTACTGTGGACACAAAGACATCAGGGAAGGTGACTTCATTCTCTATTTTCCTAGAAGGTTAGATAGGCTTAAGTCCCTTTTAAACATGGGATTTGTTTTACGACTGGGCATTTCATCATATGAACTGGAAAGTTAACCGTCAGTGTCTAAACAATCAAACTTCAGAGCACAGATGGTTTTTCTACACTGGCCAAATAAAGGAGATCAGTCATGCAGGGAAGCACGAGTTGCAGTGTGGCGGGATGCTGGATGCCCTGGCCGACGTGGCATCAAGTGCTGAGTCAAGGCCATGACTCCTTTCAACTGGCTTACATTTTCTTTTACATGTAGACAATTCTTTAAAACCCAATCTGTTTGTAACCTCTCCAGTAAAAATATTCTAGACTCTGCTTCATTATTTTTCAGGCAACATTAAATTCAAACAAAACACAATCCATTAAAGGTGTACACGTGAAGGTATTTCATTTACGATTTCCTTCTACACATTTCCAGTTTAGTTGTGTGTTGAGTTTTCCATTTGAGGATCTTTTTCTGCCAACAAATTACCAGTTTACAAGTACACTCAACTTAGAGCTACTTAACCAAACATCAGGATAGAACGTGTAAGTATCCAGATGTTTAGGTCCATGTAGACAAAAATCTGTGTGTAACTATACCTTAACCTGAGGTTCATGGTCAAGGGATCCATCCACATTCACTTTGGGCAGATCTGTCCAAACCTAGAAAAAAAGAAGAAAAATTAAAACCTTTAAAAGGCATTGCACACAGACCATGAGATGTTTCACATGTTAGACATGCATCTCCATACAATTCTGGGGGATATTTGCCGTTAATTAAATTGTAAAGTCTGAATATATGAAATTCTGTTAGGTTAAAATAGGTTGGGGTCTCTCAATTCATTCCATAAATTTTTTAAATTTTATTTTTTAATATAACTAAATCCGTTTTAAGCATATCCTCTGTAAAATCACTTTGCAAATGATTATTCAGTTCTCGCTGCTATGCCTATCATAGACCTATAACAAATTTCCCCTTATAAAAAACAAACGTTAAGTGTGTGACTCTAAAGGAATACGATTGATTTCTGCTCACAACCCATAAACTTGGCCTCAATACTTTTAAGCAGCATCATGACTTACTGGGGACCCCAGGTATATGCAGCATTAAAATATCCATAGGATCAACCAATTTCATCTATAATTAGAAGGACATTAACTATATACATTGATTAATTCATTCATTCAGCAAACACTTAGTGATCACTTATATATGCCAGGCACTCTTCTATGATCTGTATCTGCTGAGGTTTAAGTAAGAAATAGTCCTGTTTTCTCAGAGTTCACAGATGGAACATAAGTGCTAAGTTGTATGCTATGCTCTCTGAGGGCAACAATATAGAAAAGGGAAAAAAAGGGAGAATGAAACTAGTCTTTGTATGCTTCCTGAGAGGGAATATTTAAGTTGGTCTTGAAGTGCAGACACTATTTGGGTAAACTGGGGAGGAAACATTCAAAGGCACAGGGAGCACGGCATGTACCCGGAGCAAGAGGAAGTAGCGTTGGATAATTACAGAGCAGTTTGAATCCTGGCTAAGAGCTACTGTCACTGGGGTCGGGAAGTTCACTTAAAATCTTGTTGCTGTGAATCGAACAATGAGGATGAGGCTTGAGGCCACAAAAGGGAATGATAGGAGATAAGAGAAGGAGAATAATCTGTTGCATTTAGTGATTTATTTAGATACTGATTAAGCATCCCGGGTCAAAGATGAGAGCGAGTGACTGGGAGATAGACTTCAAGAGTCATTCTCAGGGCTTCCCTGGTGGCGCAGTGGTTGAGAATCTGCCTGCCAATGCAGGGGACACGGGTTCGAGCCCTGGTCTGGGAAGAGCCCACATGCCACGGAGCAACTGGGCCCGTGAGCCACAACTACTGAGCCTGCGCGTCTGGAGCCTGTGCTCCGCAACAAGAGAGGCCTCGATAGTGAGAGGCCCGCGCACGGGGATGAAGAGTGGCCCCCGCTCGCCGCAACTGGAGAAAGCCCTCGCACAGAAACGAAGACCCAGCACAGCCAAAAATAAATAAATAAATAAATTTATTTTTAAAAAAAAAAGAGTCATTCTCAAAGGGATTCTTTATGTTTGTTAAATGACCAGCTGGAACACATAACGGGTGTGGCACTGGAATACTTCCAGACGATAAAACAAAGCTCACTGATATTTTAGAGGATTAGACCTGAAATCTTGGTCTTATTAATGTTTATTGAGCTAATCAGTATCAGATTTCTACTCATTCATAATTTGTAAATTACCCAATATAGTTTGCCAAGATTTATTAGCCTCTTTTAATCAAGACATTGTGATACTGATTAATTATAGGCACCTTCTCCCAAGCCTTACCTTTCCCCAGACAATATCACTGTTGTCTGGCCATCTGATGAACACATTGTTTTCCTGCCCTCTGGTGAATGGGAGATACTGGGTTTCATTGCCAGAAATGGCTGGATCCTGCAATGAAAGGGTTTAAAACAGCAAACATGAGAAAAACATCCCCAAGAAAATTCCCCTCCAAATTTTTAACAATTCACAGTGCAGAAAGAAATGGTGAACCTCAATACAACACCACATACATACACACACACACCATGGATAATTGAGAGCTAAAAGAATATATTGATGTTTCTCTATAACAGTCTTCAGGAAAAAAGTATGCTGATGTTTGAAAACAATTCTTGGAGATAAACCAGGTTAATAAGACATTACCCTCAGGTGGAAAAAACCAATTTACTGTGCTTCCACAGTGTAATAGCAATAGTCCTTAAGAACATGAAATGCCTTTCTTCTATTCTGTGGGCCAGCTTACCTATCTAAAGTGGCCTTCCCCGTTCACTCCATCCCATACCCCCAACTGCTCTCTATAATAGTATCTTATTTCACAATTGTCATAGGAATTGTCACTACATATCTGAAACTATCTTTTTTTAATGTTTATTTATTGGCTGTCTCCCTCCAACAGAATAAAACCCCTATAAGAAAAACGATGTTTCTTATTTAGATTATAAACACAAACACACACATTTTTTAGAACAGTGATTTTCAAAGACCCAGTGTTTAATTAATACTTGACTGAACGAATGAACAAAAGTCAGAAAACAATGCTGTAATTTTTAAAAGCTAGAAGGGAGGGCGATTTGCAGGTAACTACTTCTGTGTTTGTCAAGATATAGCTTCCAATGCGAAATAATAAACTGATCTTCTGGATCTTAACTCAGTTGTTTGTGAGTTTAATTAAGAAGAAATAAGTCCCCTAAGCCTCACAATTCCTGAGTAATGGTAATGGTAACTGAAGAGGTTTTTGAACCCCCTAAGGTAAAGATGAGACTAAGATATAGCTATTCCCTCTGAGACACAGCTTAAAACAGTGAAGCTCTTTTTTTATTTTTTTGCTGTATGTAGTGTTTCAGTCCACAGTTCTTCTAACTCTACTGAAAGAACAGTAATTATTAATTACATACTAGTGACACTCAGTTATGAAAACTAAATATTGCTATGTATCATCTTTTTAAAGCCATTTTTCATTTGTTCTTTTTCTTCCTTTGTTTATTTGCTTTTTAATACTTTTATTTTACACTGTAGATTCATAGGCAGTTACAAGTTACAAAAATGTTCAGGGAGATCTTACATACTTTTCATCCAGTTTCCCTCGGTGGTACCATCTTTGAACCATGAGCATAGACACAGAAAACGGGATCTAATCTTTCTAAATACCTACCAGAATAAGAACAAATCTCACGCCATTTTTCTTCATTTGCTCAATCATGAGGCCAAGATTTTGAAAGTTGGGGCTGAGGGTGAAGTCCAGCTTCCGGTCCACGTAATCGATGTCTACATGCTGGACATGCTGAAGAAAGGAACAAGCAAGATGCTTGGGATCCTGCAGCAGGGCCTCCTCGGGGCACACGGACTGCTCGGCCAGGCTCCAGTACTGCTGCTTGCTGGCCCCAGCCCAGGCCTCCCTGAATTTCTTATCTCAGTTCTCCCCTAGGCTGACTTTTCAATTCCGCTGATGGAAACTACTTTCTGATTCCTGCATCCAGCTCACCTGTCCCCGTTCCTTCTCCTTCTGTTCCTCCAACTGGAATTCCCCCCATTCCTTCCCTCAATTTATGGCTTTTCCACTCTTCAAATTGCAAACTCGGTGAGCCTACCAAACAAAGGGTGGTTAAATGTTCAAGGGTAGAAAGCCAGACTTGCCTGAGAAACAGAAAAGACTGTGTATCTGTTTCTTTTCTCCCCTCCAGTAAACCTGACTGAATTTATTCACATTTAGAACTACAGTATTTTAATAGTTTTTTAGAATGTATATACTTCTGCCATCCCCATTTGACTGGATGATCCTTTAGGTGAGAAGCTTGTCTTCCCTCTTCTCTGTACCAGGTTTCGGCACGTGAAATTCACTCAATCCATGATTGTTGAATAATGGCTAAAGTGGTTAGTATTCAGTTGGGGGAAGAAAAGATGCTTCTTTTTAACCTGAAGGTGATAATCACCTGTATTGCCTTAAGACTCTAGGTAAAACTTGTTCAAGGGAGCAGAGATTTGTGCATAAGCCAAGGCCTGGAAAAGAATGAACCAACACGTTATTAACATTAATTGTCTCAGTGAGGTAGATCTATGGATTTCTTAAAATTTTTTAATTTTCCTGTCTTTTCTAATTTATGTTTAATAAGTATCTAGAATAGTAGTGTGTAAAAGGAAAAATTAAGCCTGGATGAATGTTTCAAATTATCTTTGATGAGAACATCATAACACTTTACTTTATTCTCAGCTTCCAATCATTAATTGTCCTCCAAAATCTCAGGAGGTGAACTGAGAACAAAGAGAATGCGTGATGAGAAACTGATCATTTTAAGAGGAGAAAGAATGTGCTATTTATGGAATTCTGCCTGTTGAGAGCAAATGACTGTACTTCGAGGGGTTTATCTAGGGGACAGGTTGTCATTGCAGGATATGCTTACGTGCATGTATGTGTTTAGGAAAAAGTGAAGGCTTGCTTTTCACTTTCTTTCATATTGTCACTTTATATCCATCCTCTCCAAGAATAGCCACAGTACAACTTCCTAAAATGATCATAACCTTGAGATGGTTTTCAAGTCCCCAAAGTCACGCCTTAAAGTCCAGCCATGGCTACTGCAGGATACTCCTGCCAAGAGGCAGGAACAATGTCCCCCAAGCACACCTCAAACTGCTGAAGGATTTATGCAACTCTCAATTTTGAACACTTGATTTAAAAGGGTAGCATGAAATAAATTTAAAAAGCAATGTTTCCTAACTCCACAGCTACATTTTCTTTATACCAAAGTAGTCATCGGTAATTTCTATGAAGATTTTTCAATCTATAATTAGCCACAAGTTCCCACAACTAATTAAACCACAGACTGAGTGAGGGTTTCATATGTAGGGAATCTGGGCTGCCATCATTGCATTATACAAATTGGAGATTTCAGCATCATTCTGGTATCCATAGCGACTCAGCTGGAATCCCAGGGCCCAGTAGGGAATCATTGCTGGCCAACCAATCAACTAAAAGAAAAAAGAAAAATGGATCTAAGTAGGCTTCTTTGGAAAGAAAAGATGATTGGCTCATACTAGAAGCAACTTGAGCTCTTCTATGAAGCTGTCTGATCTAAGAGGCCTCACTCAAGAAAAATAAAGTCAAAGAAATGCAGAATGATAGAAAGTTTCCCTATATTCTACAGCATCCACTCTAGGAAACCTGAGAACTCAGTGATTATCACTGATTAGAGATTCTTAGAAAGGCTATTTAGCAAATAGTTAAGAGAAGTATGGGATGTCAGTATGCCTTTATAGCCCCTAAACACTAAATCCTGACTTTCAGAAAAGACAGCAATAATGTAGTAGGGACACTCAAGGGCCTTAAGAAAAAACAAATGGCCTTTCTCAGTGCTAAGAACGTGGCAATACCTAACAAACACTGGATGATTTATCAATGGATAGAATAACTTCCAACCTCCTTGTATTGCTGAGTTACAAGCTCAGGGGTTGGCCCCCAAACCATATAAAAGTCCAAAATCCCTCCTGTGGTGTGGTATGTCAAGGCAGGAGTAGGCTGGAATGCCACATCTGTAAAACAAGAAGAAAAAAAAAAGATAGAAGATGAGGAGCATCCTTGGAACTGTAAATCACCCAGATAGGGAATCTGCTCTAAAATTTGCTATGTTCACTCTCTTACTTTAATGCCCACCTCCTCTAGAAAGTCCTCTCTCATGCAGTGGAATCAGAGACGGATTTTCAGGTACCTCAAACATAATCTCAGTCTCAACAACTTATATCACTCTGTGAAAGAGAGCTGAAGTGTCACAGTAAAATAAGGTCATACAAGAGTAGGGACAATGTTTAGTCAAAATTGTACCCCTAATACCTGGCCTAGCGCTCTTAGTAAAACTTGAAAAATAAACGAATGGAAGGTCATTTCTCTTGCCCTTGAGTTTATTTCTATTGATATTCCAGATCCCCAAAAAAGTGGTCACAGCTCTTCATGGTGGTACACGGGGGAACATGTCTCTGTCTTACCCATGGCATTACAGTTCAGCAGGAGCACTCCATGGTCATTGCCATCCTCCTCCAGTGCCATGTAGTAGGGGTGGACACCATAGGAATTCTTCTTGTACTGGTAGAGTCGTGGGGAGCGTAGGTGGGTAATCAAAAAAAGAAAATCCAAGAAATAATTTTCACATCATAACCCAAACAGCAAACTCCTACTCAGTACTGAAGATTCAGTACAATGTCATGTCTTTTGTAGACTTCCTTGACCCTTCCCTCCATCCCAAGTAAAAACCTAAATGCCCTCTCCCCCTATGCCTTCCCTGTTTATTATCATATGATTCTATTATAGCACCGATTACATTGTGTTACCATTATTTCTGCATCTCTCTCTCTTACTAGCTTACAAGCCTCTGGAGAAAAAGATAGTGTTTTATTAAATAAAACAATGTCTTATTCTATGTGTGCCTGACACGTAAAACATATTAAATAATAGTTTATGAAATAGGGGCTTCCCTGGTAGCACAGTGGCTAAGAATCCACCTGCCAATGCACGGGACACGGGTTCCATCCCTGGTCCGGGAAGATCCCACATGCTGCAGAGTAACTAAGCCCGTGAGCCACAACTATTGAGCCTGCAAGCCACAACTACTGAAGCCCGTGCACTCTAGGACCTGTGTGCTGCAACTACTGAGCCCGTGAGCTGCAACTACTGCAGCCCGCGCACCTAGAGCCCATGCTCCGCAACAAGAGAAGCCACCGCAATGAGAAGCCTGCGCACTGCAACGAAGAGAAGCCCCCGCTCACCGCAGCTGGAGAAAGCCTGCGCACAGCAATGAAGACCCAACGCAGCCAAAAAGTAAATAAATATTTTTTAAAAAAAGTTTATGAAATAAGTAAAATCCATAGTCCATAGGAAATAGATATAAATAGTTTAGGGCAGAAGAGAAAGAAGACCATAACATATGGTGTATTTCATCTGAGAGCAGAAAGTATCAATATAAGGTGGAGCTGATGAATACATGGGCATAGGGTTTAAAATAAATTTACATAGAGAGAAACTAGTGATAATCTTATTCTTCTGTGCTTACCGCTGGTGGCTCATCTCAGGCAAACATTCCCCACGTGTTCCAGCTTATGTTTCTTCTGAAAGTTGTGTGCTCCGTTTCCCCAAAGCCATAGAGGTACTGAGAGGGGAGGTGCGTGGAGATGGAAAGGAACATGTCATGGAAGGTGAAGCCGGGGAGCTGGGAGTCCCAACTGCAACACAAGGGCAGACGTCAGTTCAGAGCTGGGCACAGGCCAGCGTAAACACGGGCTACATGGGGATGTTCAGCTGATTCAGAAATTTCCTGAGTGATTGCACATCTGGATCCACATTCAAATACTGTGAGATGACCCAGGTGATAACAATGGCCAAAATTCACTGCCAAGGTCCTGTGTTTGCATTTTTATCTGTGCTCTGTCTTTTGCAAGACTGAGAACTCCATTACTGGATCGTGAGCTCCTTGAGGACAAGGACCACATCTTCCTCATCTCTGTATTTCTACTTCTCTTTGCCTGCCATATCAGCTTGAATAAATGTATGAATAAATGGATAAGGTAGAAGCAAATTTTCCAATAGAAAACGTGCAACTCTTAGAATGACTTTTCTGGATTGGCCAAAGAACTTCTTACCAAAGAAGGTAACAGACAGAAAGTCAGACGTACAGTCAGAGAGAGCTGAAGGCACATGTGCACACACAGGTGACAGTTTCTACACGGATGGGGAACTTCAGCCCCAGGCAAAATCCAGACCTTCACTGCATTCCACTCAGCAGCAGGATAAGGTGTGAGAAATGACAGCTCCTTTCGTGCTTAACATTGTGAAAAGGCTTTCAGTCTAAACTCTCAATAGAAGCAAAGGCTGTAAGAAGCCATTTCACTCTCCTCAGAATCTTTGCCCTTCTCTCTTGCCTCTTCTGTTATTATTTCTTAATGAGGGTATATAGAACTGATTTCTATATGGTTATCTGTTGTATTTATTAAATTGAGTTTCCTGTTCTACTTAACGAGAGCAATGAATAGAACATGTATTTTCCTTTCTCTAAAAACAAGCATCACTTAATTAGCTTTTTTAAACCTTTGATCAATTAATTTTTCTTGTTAAGGACTAATAGAAAATAAAATCCTTATTGAAGTCGGGGCAATAGATACACTCTCTGTTTAACATATTTACATAGAGTCTCTAAGATTAATATTTCACTTGCATTAATGAGAGCCACTGTAATTAGATCTAGAACTACTCTAGTTAGAACCAAGTAAACTGTGCTTACATCGCAGTGCTGGAGCTTTTTGCTGGAGCAAGCCAGTTGTCTCCGTGACCGCCCAAAGTCAACAGAGCAAGGGCAAGCTGGCTGTCAGAAGCTCAGGCCACCGCTGCCGGCAAGGGCAACACAGGACGGAACAATATCCCACCTTTGTTGAATGAGTGTAGACAACATTTGAAATGGAGGTGGCAGCATTATTAAGGAAGACAGTAAAATTAGTAGGTTCCTTGTCCATTCCCAAGATTATGATACCTGTAAATGTGAGGTTGTCAGGGTCCATATAATTATTATTTATAATCTTTGCCTGTACACGGTCTGGGGGAAAAAAAGTCAGTTTAGAGACCAGGTATATCACATTCTAATTGTGCCCAAATACCACTCTGTATCTTTCTTCCTGAGATCCTAAGAGATCCTTTACCTCTGAGGTTCTAAATGGTGCCAGGAGATGGTCCCCAGGGAATTTTTCAAGCGCGACTCTTAACAGTCTTTTTGTACTCTTTTAGTAATATTATGTGCTTGCTTTGGTTTACTGGTTATTTATTGGTTCTATTACTCAAAATATGTTCCTGACATCATGGAATTTTCAAGCAGACAAGATGGGTACTCACAAAGCAAACAAAAAGACACAAATACACACAGAGACCCATGGGCACACAAAGGTATAGACATACACATACACACAAAACAGTGCCCAAATAATTTTTTTTTCTTTTTACAATAATGATGATAGCTAAAATTTATGAATGCTTAACTGTGTGCCAGGTACTGTGCTAAGCATTTTACATGTGTTATCTCATTCAATTCTCACAGCAAACTATGAGGTTGAGGCTGTAATGATCCCCACTCTTCAGATGAGGAAACTGAAGCCCAGATAAGTTAGATAACTTATTCAGGGAACCACAGTTCAAAAGTGACAAAGTTGAGCTATGACAAAGAAGGTAGAACTGAAGACTGAAGAAAAAAAGGGACGCTTTGATGTTTAAAAAGATTAGGCCTCCCACAAATATATGCCCAACTGATTTTTTGCAAAAGCAATGCAATGGAGAAAGGACAGACTTTTCAACAGATGGTGCTGCAGCCACTGGACATCCATAGGCAAAACATGAAATTCAACCTAAACCTCAAATCCTATATAAAAATTAACTCAAAACTGGGAGTTTCCTGGCTGTCCAGTGGTTAGGACTTGGCACTTTCATTGTCATGGCCCGGGTTCAATCCGAGGTCGGGGAACTAAGATCCCGCAAGCCACGCAGCCAAAAAAAAAAAAAAAAAAAAAGTTTTTTAATTAAAAACATTAACTCAAAATAGATAATAAACTTAAATGTAAAAGTAAGACTATAAAAATTTTAGGAAAAAAATAGGAGAAAATATTGAAGACCTATAAAGAGTTCTTATACTAGACACCAAAAAGAATGATCCATAAATGGAAAAAATGATAAACTAGACCCATCAAAATTAAAAACTTTTGCTCTGTGAAAGACTGTGTTAACTGGATGAAAAGAGCAGCCTACAGACTGAAAAAAATATTCACAAGCCATATATCCAAGAAGGGACTGGTTTCTAAAATATATAGAGAACTTTCAAAACTCTCAAATATAAGCCAAACAATCCAATTAGAAAATGGGCAAAAGAACTGGATAGACATTTTACTTAAAAGAATATACAGCTGGCAAATGAAAAGGTACATGAAAAGATGGTCAACATCATTAAACACCAGAGAAATACAAATTGAAACCACATGAGATATTGCTACACCTTTATCAGAATGGCTAATTTTTTTTTTTTAATGTGACAACATCAAATGCTGGTTTTGATGCAGAGAAACTGGGTGACTCTGGAAAGGAAGGCCATGATGGAAGAACCTCAGAAAGGTACTGCACACCTCATCACCCCTGACCCACACGTCCTACACACTCGCAACCCCTCAAATAAGGACATATCTTGGAAGCCCAGACTCAGCATATAAAACTCAAAGGCAATAATTTATTTTTCCAGAAAAAAACAAGTTCTTCACCAAACTCATACTGACTTTCTATAGGCTTATGTATCTAACACAGATTTAAAAACTCGTTTTAACGTTAATCCTTTCTGGGACCATGGCAACGAGGCACTGCCCTTAGTCCACAAGACCAAGCATCTACGGCAAACCCAAAACTCAAAAAGCAGTCACAGAAAAGAACATGCACTGTGGGTTCCTCAGAAGCAGTACTTACAGAGGTGACAGAAAAATCATACAGAATATAATTCTTTTTAGTTACAGCATCTAAAAGAGAAAGATGGAAGAGGGTTGGTTGCTACAGGAAGCAGAGCAGCTGGGCGTGTTCTTCTCTTCCCTGGGAATGTCTCTGCCACCTAGTTCTGCTCACCCAAGTTCTACCTGTTTTTGCCAATCTCCACAGAGGTTCCCTGGACCACTTCAACCCCCAGCAACTGCTCCCTCCTCTAAACCCCATGGCACTTGTAGTACCATTTTGTCGGCATTTAAAATACTTTGACTTGCATTTGTAATCATCCACATGCCCTCTATCTTGCTGGACCAGGACTTGCTCAGGGCAATGTTTATGTCTTATTCATCTTTATATGCCCTGCACACAGCACAATAATAAATAGCCAATAAATATGAATAAATGCTAATTCTATATAGGGCAGGATTTTTATATAATGAGACCAGAGGCTTATGTGAGGTATTTATATGGAAATCTCACAGTGGAAAAACACACTAAACAAATTAGATACTTGCCCTTCAATAGCCACCAAGGCAGTACTTTACAAATCTATTAATAAAATGTGTTATTCAACCGCTGAAGCCCAAGAGCCTGGAGCCCGTGCTCCACAATAAGAGAGGCCACCGTGGTGGGAGGCCCGCGCACCACAACGAAGAGTGGCCCCCGCTCGCCGCAACTGGGGAGGGCCTGCGTGCAGCAACAGAGACCCAACGCAGCCAAAAATTAAATAAATAAATAAATTTATAATAAACGTGTTATTTGGCATTAATAATGACACCCAGAGAAAAGAATAAACTAAATCCAATAATGTCTTGCTTTGGTAGAGTCAATAGCATAGAAGTTGCTCATTTGAGGTCTATTTTAATGCATGTGCTTGGCTAACGGGACTTTAAGAATAAATTGATTCTAAGCTACAGAAACGAGCATCGGTGATAATAGGGTTAGTGCCATACTGGGCAGCCTGCAAAGACTAATTTTCACTGAGAAGCACAGTGATGGTACCGTAAGGAAGTCTACCTTTAGAGACACCATCAACCCAGTACAGCTCTCCTTTTGCTTCTCTCTTATAGTCCAAGGCAATGATGAGTCCCATGGTATTCTTCCAACTGTAAAAGAGCAATTCTCAGTTTCAGAGAATGAAGAAGGGATAGAAAGAACGATGTTAAACCAGTTCCCTTCATGCCACAGGGACAGACAGTATTAGAGTCAATCCCAGATACTGAGTAGATACTGACTCTGTCTGAAAACACAGAAGCAGGGTGTGGGTGACCGCAGAGGTTAGTAGTGAATGAGCGTGAGAAGACCAGTAGAAGGCGGTAGTCCCTGCTGAAAACTGGGTTTGTGATAATACTAACAACTAGCACTTACTGGGTGCTTACCAAGTGGAAAACACTCTTCTATGTGTCCTATATACATTAAATCATTTCTATATTTCATTTGACCCTCTTAATAACTCTAAAACTTTCTGGCTCTTGACCTTGAACCTATGTTGACTTTCATATGGTAATTAATGCTTATCTCCTGTTTAACTTGCATTCTCTCATTCCTAAAGGAATCTACTTGAGAACAATTTCTGACCCCAGGGGAATCCTCACAAGTGATTATTTTGACTCTTTTTCTAATCTGATGCAATCTAAAAGTGAAAGACAATGGGAATGTAAAGGAACCAAGGCTACATTTATCCCTTGCTTAATGAAGACTAAGATGCCAATTTGGGGCCGACCTTGAAAGGAAGTGAAGATTACTGACTGGAGATGTTTTCCCTTAGTTTATCCAATTTTAGTCCCTATTTGCCTCTCCCATAACACCCTGCCCCTTAGAGCACCGGAGCAGTCACCCCTCAGAAGGGTGAGGAGCTCACCTGGTCTCTGCGGTTGTGTTTGGTTGCTGGGTGGGAAAGATGTAGCCCCCTCACAGGTGAAGTCCTATCCTATCACCTGGCAGTAGCATCTCCACAAATTGTTTCCTCCATTCTATGGCTACTCCTTAACCAACAAAAGGAAAAAAGATCAGATAATATGTTGCTTGGGCTAGGAGTGACCTTGGAAATTATCAAGTTCAGTTGCTTCATTTTAAAGGGAAGTACCCACAAGCAACTAAATTTAAAACCTAGTACTATTATCCTACCCCGAGCTCCCAGGACTGCTGCCTTAGAATTGCTCTCTGCTAGAGGCAGGTCTCTGAGCCAAGCAGGGCTGCCTCACTCACCGTGTCACAGTCGTACCAGATGGCGGCCGGTATATGTGCTTTTGTGTGGTCCACACCCTAGGGAAACAACAATAATGAGCAACACTGGCACACCCCTTTACAATTTACACAACACCTTCCCACGTGGTGGCATGTGCTCATCTCATCGATCCTGAGAGATAGTTGGGATCATCCCATCCTACAAGTAAAACACAGATACTCAGAAAAATTGGGCAGATTACCCAAAGCAGACCTGTTCCTAGAAATGAAGTTTGTTTTGCTTGGAGGCTCCTGAGAGAAGCAGAGGAAGTTCACTCCCTGAGTTACCTGTGTAATCTGACAGATGGGAGGAGAATGAAGCAGCTAGGCCCCCAGGAGAGCCTTGCAGGGGGACCGCTTGCTAGTTAGCAGGACCTGCCATGAGACGTTGGGGCTGAACCGTCAGCTCCAAGGGCCTGTGACGTGAGTCCCTGGGCCATCTCTCATGTTTATAAATGGATCCGCATAATCCTGACCCCGCCCTACTCTTCCCCACTCACCCCTGCCCCAAGTCACACTTAGGAAGGGTAGGTGTGGTCCTTTATACCGGGACTCCAGAGTAGCACCCTCCCCTTGCCCAGCACCTCTCTCTCCCGCCACTCTCCTCTCCCCACCTCTTCTCTTTCTCCACCCCAACTTTAGGAGCATATCCCCTCTGGTCAAAGGGAAGCACAGACAGATGGCCAGCCCAAACTCAGAGGCATTCAAAGTCCCCATCAATACCATGGCCACGTGCTTAAGGAAACAAGCTTTAAGGTAATTTTGCAAAATGGGGATTGTTTTGCTTGGCAAACAGTGAGATCAAGAATTACTATTTTTCAAATTTCCAAACTTTCACGATCTCTCTCTCTCTCTCTCTCATTTATACTCATATTTAAACGCAGCCACAGATACTCAGTACCCAGCTTATTCAGCTATAGAACCAGGAGAACAAGTGTGAGCGTTCACCCCATTGTTTAGATTATAAACACACTTTGTATAAAACAGGCGTGATGAGGAGTCCAGGCCCCCAGAGGAACTGCTCGTGCACCTCCAAGGTAGCTGGGTCCTGGTAGAACCTGGAAAACAGAGAAGGCAGGTGAAGTCCCAATACAGGACAGCAGCACATTGTATGGCAACAGGGTCCTAACTAACCTTGTTGCTACTAACAAGGTAAGTGAAATTATGGTCTGAAAGGGATTCTTTGCAGGTCAGGAAGCTTACTCATGGACGAGGGGCCTTGCTACGGTCTCCCCCCAGGGTATGAGCTCGGTAGAAAAGGGTGTAGAGATAGGGTAGCAGGGTGTAGCGGATGTTCAGACAGTGTCTGGAGGAATTCAACAGCATATAGTTGTTTTCACTAAAGTCAGCAGGATCCTGGTCCTAGAAGGAAATGTAAGCAATTACTAAATATTTCCATCAAATTTTTAAAGTTCCCTTATGATAAGAAGCTTTCTCAGATGACAGTAGTCATATTTTCCAATTTGGAGGATGTCAAAGCATTTCCAGAACTGAAAGGATCTTGGTTCTGCTCTTTCATTTTACAGATGAAAAAAATAGTATCAAAGATTACATGACTTTCCCAATGTAAAACTGCAAGCAAGTGGCAGAGTTTAAATTTGACACATCTGCCAGTCTATGACAGCCTCAGGGTGAAAAAGAAGCCCACAGAAGTTGCCACGGAGATAAAGGGGCTATAGTGGGCCCTGCTCCCTCTAGAGCTCCTCCAATTTATGTTATTTATTAAGGTTTCTGATAATACTTCATTTGGCATATAACACAATAAAGTTGTAATACTACGGAAAAAGAATTTGAAACCCATTGCCTTAAGCCGCATTGCCTACCACCATGATCTGCAATCCATCTCTCCCTTTCCTTACACTTTTAGAAATTTGCAATTTTAAAATTTATGCCTAGTTTTGTCTGTAATGTTTTCACCATCAAAATATGTTTTATTTTCTCTATTCCAAAGACAGTGACCTCTATTTGTTCTTCAATATACCATGTGCAAAAAAATTCATGAGGGCAGTTTTTAGCAGATTTTGTCAAAGAGCAAAGAAAGAACGCTTTAGATGGGAGATCTAATTTTCTTAGGCCCCAGAAACAGAAATTTCCCATTAATGATGGGCATTCATTATGTTCATTTTCATTGTAATTGGAAAGATGTAAAAGAAACCTTACTCACTCCTGGTATTACCATAAACATCTCCTTAAGAGGGCCTTCGACTAAATGTCCATCGACAGAGGAACAGGTAAAGAAGATGTGGTACATATATACAATGGAATATTACTCAGCCATAAAATAGAATGAAATAATGCCATTTGCAGCAACATGGATGGACCTAGAGATTGTCACACAGAGTGAAGTAAGTCAGACAGAGAAAGACATATATCATATGATATCACTTATATGTGGAATCTAAAAAAATGGTACCAATGAACTTATTTACAAAACAGAAATAGAGTCACAGATGTAGACAACAATCTTATGATTACCAGGGCGGGGGGAAAGGGGGGAAGGGATAAATTGGGAGGTGGGATTGACATATACACACTACTATATATAAAATAGATAACTAATAAGGACCTACTATATAGCACAGGGAACTCTACTCAATACTCTCTAATGACCTATATGGGAAAATAATCTAAAAAGAGTGGATATATGTATAACTGATTCATTTTACTGTACAGCAGAAACTAACACAATATTGTAAATCAACTATACTCCAATGGAAAAAAAAGAATTTAGGGGGAAAGGAGACTCACACTACTAGGTGAAATGTCAATTTTACAGTCTTTCTGGAAAACAGTCTAGCGACATCTAATTAAATTTAATATACTTTTAAAAAAAAAGAAGGACTGTGAAACTACAGCTATATACTTGCCCATCAAAACTATGGCTTTATATAGGATAAAAGCATGATGAGTCATGAGAAGCAGTGGGGGTGATTTCCCAAACCATTCATAGAAAGAGAATGTGTAACAAGGTGAAAAAAACGTTCAGGTCACTGGCCTGTCCCTCCCTAAATCCTTCCTCCCTGCTCTCCCTTATCTTGGAGGTGCTTCCCTTGTATTAACCGAAGTAAAACACCAGTGGACTCCATTTTCTCATCTTATGTAAGGTGATAACAGAAGCGATAGCAGTACCATAGACACTTTAACAACAACCTTTGTTGGTGAGTTTTCAACAATGGAACCATTCAGTTATATACATTCCATTCCCCATATACCCTCATCCCGATACCCTGCTTTTGAAGCCTATCACCCAAGATTTATCTATTCTGCTCCTGTACTTAGGGCCACCCTGTAGGATTTTCTTCAATCCCTCTTTGAGTACAAGTAGATCATACAATCCAAGAAGTTTCCATCACTTCTCTTGGGACCTTACCCTGAACCCAGGCCCATTGTGATTCCTCGAGAGTGGATAAAATGCTCCAAGCTGCATCCACCTTCTGCAGAGTTCCTCTGTGACATTTTCTGTATAACCACAGATGTTGGCACCTACCTGGAGAATTAGCACACACACAAGCACAGTGGTCAGTGAGAGAGGAGAGAGCATTGACTGTGTACCTATATGATAAGGAAAAAGAGCATCTCTTATTCCCATCCTTCCATGTTTAAGGAAGTCCCAGGCTTTCAGGGAAAGCCTTCAGCCAAATGGGAGAAGGAAGCAAGTATGCATCAGGAATCTACTGACAAGAGGAAGACTGATTGTTGTATTAAGGGCTCTTCCTCAATATTCAGCGTCCACTTTCAAACTTTGGTATTTACAGATGTTCTGCTGATGAGATTTTTCTGTGATAGTAACACATTTTACTCATGGTGTCTCCTTCCTAACTTCAGAGAGTCCATGAATGACAATCCAATGATATAGTTTTACCATCCGACCTTCAGGAGGCAGCTCACACGACACATAAAAATTAGTTTTTCCAATACATATCACAGTGAAATATATGCTCCTTGGTTTTCAGACACCCTCAAAGACTGGTAATGAAAACAATGTCAAAGGACAAAGGGTGAAAGCTCCTTGGTTGAGAATGAAACTCACCATGGGGATGCCGAATAGGATGAACTCCAGGATACCGGGGATGGACCATCAGAGATCATCCCGTCGGGCCGCACTGTCCCCCAGCCAATGAGCAGCATATTTGCCAGATCCAGCAAAAGTAGAACGGGATAAGATGAATTTTCTTTTCTTGGGGAAGATATTCTCCATGGCCCTGAAAAGGAATACAGTCAAGGGAGCTGTGAATGTCTAGGACTCACCTATACCCAGGGCAGTAATGGGCTTTCCAACCAAACTCAGAAGGAACACCAAAGTATCATGAATCAGCTAAGCAAACAAGTTTAGCATTTTTAAGAGCTTCTTTCCCGCTTCTGGATAAAGTTTCAGATCTCACATGACAGTACAAACCTCTACAGTCCTTCCCCCCAAGGAATTTCTCTAGACCCCTGTCCTCTTGATTATCTTTTCTCTATCTTGTTGGATCTGGTTGTGCTCTGCTCTTTGGGTCAAAAATACCCTGGAACCATGTTTTGGGTTCTCGGCCCGACCTTCTCCCTCTAGACAGAGTTTTCCCAGTGTCCCTTGGTTCCATGCATTGCTGCTCATCAATAATCCTGTTCAGCACAACACCAGCTCAGGAATCTGTACCCGCTGCTTGCCCAAGAAGAGAGTTTGTACACCAGCTGGGCTCCAGGCACCTGGGTTCCTCTGAAGCTTCAGAGCTTATTATTAGCAATCCCCAATATTAGAAAATTGTAATCTATGCAAAAACATCAATAATATTAATTGAAATGAGAATGACAAATGAAATGTCAAATGAAATGACAAGTGAAATGTCAAGGATGACATACGACACCCTTTATCATGTTAAAAACAACTAAAATATAGAATATTTTCATTGTATTACATATAAAATATTACATATGAAATAAAACTCTACTGAAAAGAAAGCAAAGGAACTAAAAACAGAATTCAGAAAGATAATTGCTTCAGGATGCGGGGATGGGGTGGGATAACATAATAGTTAGATGTAGGCTACGTTCTTTTCTTATTCTGCACACTCTTTTACATTGATACTTTACTAAAAGGCCTCTGCCACCCTTCTCCTTCCACACTAAACAGTTCACATCTTCCTTTAGATTCCAAAATTGAACAATAATACAACTACAAGATAGTAACACTTGAGCCACAATTACAGCTAGCTCTCTGCAAGCAAGCTCTTCTATCCTTCCTTTCAATACATGGTCTGAGAAAAGGGTACCACCAGGCACCAGGTAATTCCTCACAGACACTAGCCCAACCACCAATGCTTCCCTGCTTCATATTCCTAAGGATTTTATGGAGAGTCTATAAATGCAGAGTGACTTATAATGACAAAAGGGAGAAAATTCTGAATTGGAAGCCTGGTTTATGAAAGAGAAGTGTTCCATTCTGACAATTTAATGACCAAAAAATGGGGGATTGGAGGAGAGGACCTACTCTTCAGCTCTCATCCTCACCTCTCCTTTGGTATAGACTGGCAGATACTTTGCCTTTATTACTGCTGGCTAGAGGGTTTACTGCATTCTGCAATCATCAGTCATGAAAGAAACACATTTAGCTTATAGTGTGAAACTGAAACAGGGGTGAAGTTATCTGCGGTTACAGTTTACTTAGAGGCGGGCCATTATGGTAACACAGATGAGATAACTGTTTTTTCCAGCTCAGAGATAAAACCTTATTCAGAGATCCTTAAATTTTTCTTTTCCATCCCTCAGGTTTGACCTATTTATGGTCAGGTTCTGATTTCTGAGAGGATCTGGCCTTCTGCTTTCAGCCTAGGCGGAGGTGAATTTCATCCTTTGGGTAGATCAGTAACTTCTGTCCCCAAACTGGACTTCCAGCTAAGGTGGAGTCAAATATTCATCAGATCTAAGACTTTAGTTCTCCTGATGCCCAGATCCCACTGAATGAAAGACTTACCTGTTTTTTAGCGAACTTTGCCTCCCGCCCAAAGGCCAAGTTATGGTTATTTCCACTGTTCTCTGGGAATTTAGGCCATTCTGCCTGACCCAGGGAAGTAAGAAGGGTACCTACTACTTTCTCAGTCATAGTTACCTTTTAACTATTAACCATAGCTAGTAGAATGTATTAATCAGTCCCATCGTGATGTTATAGCACTTTGCTACATGGAGACACTAGCAATAAAGCAATTTAAACTCTCTTTCCCTCTTCCTGCCCTTCCTTACTTTTCCTTTCTGCCCTGGCCATTTATCCACTCTCCCTCTTACCTTCCATTCTTAGACAGACGCATCTAAGGGTCCAGATAGATCAGAACAGGAAGGGACCATAGAAAACATTAATTCAAGTCTCTCATTTGAAAAAATGAGGAAACTGAGTCTTATTCATTTACTTTAATTCCCAGGAAAGGTAGAGTGAGAGAGAAAGAAGCCAGAAAAGACAAGACAGAAAATCAGAAGCATGTGTCCTTCTTCTTGAAGCTTTTCTTTCATTGAAATAAAAACCTTTGCATTTACTAGACAAGGATTCTCTCTCATCTGGATCATCCAGCATTAATACAAAGTCATGAGGGCAAAAACGGTGCTGGAAATCAAAATTGGCACAGCCTCTGCCTCTAGAATTAGGTCCCCTGGGGGCCCAGCCTGCCCTTCTTCTCTTTCTCAGGCCAGGCATTTACTCAACAAGCATGTGTTTAGTTCACACACTACGGATACAGGAGCAACTTTGCCCTCAAGAAATTGACAGTCCAGCAAGAAAAAAAATGAATACCTCAAAATTATAAGATTTTGGCATATTAAGCATATTGCAATATTAAGAAGGGCAGCACAAGAAGAGAGGAGACAGTGTTTTTCTAGCATTAATATCTGAGATGAGGTTTTATTATTTTTTTTAATTTTTAATTAATTTATTTTTTAATGATTGCATGAGGCTTTAAAGATAAGTGTAGGTTTGCAAAATGGACAGGGCAGGGAAGGCCATCCCATGCAGAAAGCACAGCACGTGCAAAGACATGGAAGAAGGAAAGAGCATTTGATTTGGGAACAATAAGCAGTTACATATTACCAGAGCATAAAATACGAGGAGTGGCAAAGATGAAAGAAAGAGTCGAAGAAGGGGTTCGGTTATAAAGTATCTTACAGGTTTTGCTAAGGTGATTGGATTTTATTGTATAGAAAATACCAAGCCACAAATAATTTTACGTTCGGGAGTGAAATGAACAGACCGTGATTCAGAAAGATCACTTTGGCAGTAATATAGACAAGTGTTTTTTAAACTTTAACATACATTCAATACACCTGGTGATCTTGTTAAAATGCAGATTCTGATTTCCAAGGTCTAGGCTGAGGCCCGAGATGCTGCATTTCTAATATATTTCCAGGTGATGCTAATGTTGCTGGTCTTTGGACCACACCTTGAGTAGCAAGAATAGAGGGTAGATTAGTGGGAGATAAAGCTGAAGTCAGGAAAGGGAGAGTAGTCAGGGGAGTAGTGTAGTGCTTTATGTGAGTGGTGATGATGACCTTAACTAAGAAGTGTTTGGGGGTGGGGGGAAGAAAGGCGATGGTTATAGGAATGTTTTAGAATCAAAAGGATCAAAGACCGATTGCATGTGAGGGTGTGAGAGAAAGAAAGAACTCAAGGATGACACCAAGTTTCTCCCTTGGGAGTCTGGGTGATGGGGATGGTGTTGCTACCAGCCAAGATAGGGAATTTAACAGCTTCAAAAATGATTAGCCAGAGTGTGGCAGCTGGGCAGAAACAGGTGACAGAGTAAGGTGAATGGTATCGGAAGTACTTAGAGAAGGTCAGAACGTAGTTTTGGATATCTGGGTCCGAAAATCAGGGAGAGCTCTAAGGTAGAATTATAGATTTAATAAATAAAAAATCAGAATAAATTACAGTAAAAACCAGGAGAAGAAGCCTGACCCCTAAGACTTATCAATAGTGAGAGAGTAGATGAAAAAGATTCAGATCTAGAGGTTGAGAATGGGCAGCTGGGAAGAGAGCAGGGGTGCCAGGAGGGAGTGATGGCTTGAGAACCAAAGGAGTCAAGTTTCAACAGAGTGCTCAGGATTCAGGGAAGTCAGGTACTAAAAGGGCTGAGAAATGTCCAATAAGCACATCAAACCTCCCTGCCCGATCCCCACCATGGAGTTCTCGAAACACCAAAGCAAAAGGAAAGAAACAGAGAAAGACTAAGACACTCTTTCCTAAGCCACTGGAAGATTCCCAACAATTCTTCAGATACTTTAGTTTCCTTGTCTGCTTTGCAAATCTAAAATTAGAGCCTGCTTAGCCCTGAATTTCTTGGTCTCTTAGGTATAATGATTGTACTTTACCACCTTCCAAGGAAGGAACTTGGTGGAGGGAGTTTGCGGGGAGCTATTCCTCAATTTACAATGTCATCAGCAAAAAATCCACCTGGCAAGGTACGAAAAGGACTGAAGGGAACATCTGTCTCTTTGTTAGACTTTCCTATTGAGTGGTGCCGCTGGTGGTGGTGGTGTGCATGTGCTCTGGGGCAGAGGGGAGAACTGAAGGGAGACTGGAGCAGGCAGCGTGTAGGGAGTGGGGGAGGGAAGCCGGGAGGGTGTGGTGTAGCATTGCCAGATAAATACAGCCCACTCAGGTAAACTTGAATTTCATCTAAACAATAACTCATTTTTAGTATAAATAAGTCTAGCGCAAATTTAACGGGGTGGCCTGTATTTTTATTGGCTAAATCAGGCAACCCTACTGTGATGACCCTAGTACGTTCAGTAATAGGACCCAAGCAAGGACTGATGTCCACCTGGGGCCTCTAAATACCTTGTATGTTACTGCCTATGAGTATCCTTGAAACAATGAAGTCCCTGAGTCACAAGCCAATCAAAAATAATCCTGCACAGAAACCAAGGGGTTATATGAGAAAATCTCTTAAGTAGCCTGTAAGATCTGAGTTTCTATATCCCTATAAGCACAAAAAATATTTGAAAAATACACTTAAGAAAGACAAGAAAGACAACAGAAACCCTTCACCACCCACCTCCCCAAATCTGGAATTAGGAGGAAAACCAAGTGCTTACGAGTCTGTGGCTCTTGCCGTGGTGTAGCCATACAAGCTGTGGACATCATAGTGAAAGTCCCCTTGAAACCCTGTGTCCATGCAGAGGGTTCTCGCCAAAAGCAAGCCGTCCAGAACGCCTGTGGGAAATACCCATCCAAGAGGCACATCCCTATCAACCAACTTTAACAAAATGACTACCTAATCGTGTGCTTCCTGGTTACGTAACTTCCCCGCCAGTCTTCACCTGAAAAAATACTTTCCAGATTTTAAATATCCTAAATGCTACTTCCTATCTGGGGCCTACCCTGAGATAGATCTTTCAAATTAATTTGCATTTCCGTGCGCTCACAAAGAATGCTGCTAAGTGGGGGCAAGTGAGGAAACCTGTTCAGAGGAATGGTTAATCTGAGATTAAATATCAACAAAGCACCTGCATTTATCTACATGCATTTAGTCGAGAAAAATTGAGAACAGATATGAGGGCAGGGAACATTTGCACTCATATTATAGGCATTCACACTCCAGTAGACTTGTTTTCTTAAAATGAGATAAGACATTTGAGTGGTTTCATGAATAAGAATTCAGATCCTGCCTCTAGAAATCACTACTATTACTGTATTTTCCCTTTCTCATGTCTAAAATGCTCAACATTTTCTGCCTTGTGATCTGCAATTGCCTTTTTTTCTTTTTCTTTTTTTATTAATTTTTTTGTTGAAGTATAGTTGATTTATAAGGTTGTGTTAGTTTCTGGTGTAGAGCAAAGTGATTCAGTTATACATACATATATTCTTTTTCATATTCCTTTCCATTATGGTTTATTACAAGACATTGAATATAGTTCCCTGTGCTATACAGTAGGACCTTGTTGTTTATCTATTTTATACATAGCAGTTTGTATCTGCTAATCCTAAACTCCTAATTTATGCAATCGCTTCTTTTCCCTTATCCTTGAAGACCAATGACTGGGGGCCTTCCTTCGTGAAGTCTTGCCTGCACATAGGACCTCAGTATAAGGCACAACTCCAGGGAGTGGTGGAACCAGCAAACACTGAGGGTGAGTTTTTCCCACCAGCCCAAGAGAATCAGGGTTTGGAGTCAGAAACTAAGTTGAATCATAAAACATAAAGAAAATTCTGTTTCTGGCACAGTTCAGATGGTGGAATGAGATTCACAACTACTTCAATTATAAGAAAGGACATTAAAATTTGCCCAGGGTCAAAGTTAATCTATCCAAATCTTTATCACGCTAATGTATACTGTCTAATCCTGAAAATGTGAGAAGCAGACCAGCTATGAGGCAAACCTCCTGGTTATTAATATGTAGGTAGACAAAATGCTGGCAGGTAGAGAATGGGGTACTCAACAGAAGTAGGCAGGAGGTGATGGGATTGCAGTTTTCTATTGTGAAAAAAACCCTCAGTTTTGGTTAAGAAGAAGATTAAGAGATTAAAAGAGAAAAATGATAAACTGATCCACAGTGGAAAAAAATTGGGGGAACATAGAGTGGACAGAGAAAGATAAAAGAATAAGCAGGGGAAGCAAACAGAAGATTTTGCAAAAAGTTAAATAGTTTAAAGTCAAGATTCCACCTGAAAAAGTTCTCCACTCCTGCAGTGACCAAAAGGGGCTAAAGAAAGAGCTGCACCTTGGTCCCAGGATGCACATGAAGTGGACAAACCAGAATAAACTGGCAGAAATTGGCCAGATGCTCACCAAGCCTGTGTTCTCTTCCTGGGAGTATAGTTCACACTTCCGCTTGAAATTAAGCTGAGACTATGGTATTGGATTCTGGCCAAAGGGATGTGAGCATATTAAATACACCTCACTTCCTGGCGTGTCCACAAGACTCCCTCTACCCTCTCTTTCACCTGGAAAGCTGGAAACAAAGAACTCCAAGATGGGGAAACAGGCTATGGAAGTAAGTAGATCCCTGAGTCACTGCTTGGATGAGAGCCACATATCCCACACTGGAGTATTATATGAGTAAAGTAAACTTGTATTGTGTTTACCCACTGAGATATTGGGGTTCATTTGTTTCCAGATTCCAGCATAATCTATTCTATACTATTTCTCTCTCTCTCTCTCTCTCTCTCTCTCTCTCTCACACACACACACACACACACACACACACACTCATTCTTTCAAAATCAGAGATTGGAAAACTGACTTTGATTAGAAATGGCCCTTAAAAATAGGAGGACTTGGGGGCTTCCCTGGTGGCTCAGTGGTTGAGAGTCCGCCTGCCGGTGCAGGGGACACGGGTTCGAGCCCTGGTCTGGGGGGATCCCACACGCCGCGGAGCAACTGGGCCCGTGAGCCACAATTGCTGAGCCTGCGCGTCTGGAGCCTGTGCTCCGCAGCAGGAGAGGCCGCGATGGTGAGAGGCCCGCGCGCCGCGGTGAGGAGTGGCCCCCGCTTGCCACGGCTGGGGAGGGCCCTCGCACAGAGGCGAAGACCCAGCACAGCCATAAATAAATAAATTAAAAAAATTAAAAAAAAAAAAAAAAAAAATAGGAGGACTTAAAAGAAATCACTCATGCTTTAAACTGTTGCTAATGAGCTAAAGAAAAAAAGAAAGAAAAAAGTTAACAAAATTAAAGATTTACTGCTAGTCTGTACCTTAATATATTCTGATATTCTCTGATTATAAAGTTTAACATTGAACCACTTGTATGAGGGGTTTGGAGACGGTGAAAAGGTTGGAAGAATGTAAAACTCTACAGCCATGGGAGGTATGGCTTCCACCACGTGCTTGCCCTTGGATTATGGCAGCAAAAAGGTAATCAGAGACCAAACAGTGGAGCAAGGTCTCTAGCAGAGGAGTGGTCAGGGTGGCCAGGGTGTTTGGAGGGGGAGTCCCTCGAACTGAGAAGTAGAATTGCTCTTGGCCACACTGAGTGCTACCAAGGTTGTTTTAAACATGCCTCATGCCTACATCATTAGGGAAGAGGTGAAAACTTACGAGGAATGAAAGGAGGAAAGTTCAAGTTGGTTTATTTCACACTCATGATGAGAATTTTGGAAAAAGCTAGGTACTTCATCCATTTCCTACAGAGACACAAAATACACAAAATGGAAAATGTTACTGATATACAGTTAGCTATTGAGTAACGTTTACCGAACTAGAAGCCCCAAATTTCCTTGACCTCCGTTTCATCTTTTCGGTTAGATTGTATTTAAGGTGCTTTCCAACTCTAAATGGTATCAGGCACATTTTACCTTTTATATTTTGACTTCAATCAGTTAATTAAGAAATACCATTCCAAAGGCTAATTCTTACCTTATAAATATTGTGATTTTATTATTGCTGTTATTTGCTTCAGTATTCTTATAAAAAACATAAGATAGGGTAATATTTCTATTTTATAATTTCCTCTCTCTTTTATTCCGCTCAGTGTGGGGCAAGAAGAAGATATATTTGAGATTGTATCTATTTCTCTAAAGTAGATTAAAAATAGGTGATGCCTAATTTTACTGAAAAACAGAGTTAATTTTTTAAATTTGAAAGAAATATACCCACAAGCTATCCCTACCTAAAAAATAAGTCTCATTAAATTATTCTCTAATGATTAACTTTAAATTTTGATGAGTCAGTGTGACAAATAATAACAATTATAACTTCTAACACAACAATATTTTTAAGTTAAAATGTAGTTAATAAAGGAAAAAGCTGAAGCCATGAGAAAACAAAGGACTTTCTCAAAAAGAAATAACCAGTTAGTGGCACATCCAGAATTAAAATTCAGAGTTTTGAGGAGCCTAATTTGTTGCATATAAATTCAGCATTAAGTAAAAGGATTTTAAATACCACTATGTCAAGCAAACTATTTTATTACAGATCAGGGTCAAAGTTCATCTCACAACTTGGAATATGTATTTCTACGAGAAGTTTGATCCTGAAATAACAATTTACAATCCACACTCCATCAAATTCCAGAGCTTTATAAAATTCACTGAACTGCTCTCTCCACCACTCAGTACAAACTGGATTAGTGAAATCAGGAAAAACTGTCCATCCAGGATACCCCTAGAGAACAAAGAAGGCTGTGGCAATTAGTCTGTTTGACGGTTTACTTATGGATTTACTGCTGGCTACCATTTCTTCTACTAGAAGCCCCATGCATCTTATCATTTAAGAATCAAAATTTGTGACTCTCTTCCAAAAACTAAATAGTAAAATAGATGCAAGGAACCAAAGAAAGAAAAAAGGAAAGGAAAAACAACTGATTAAATAGATAAGAATGTCTTTTCCTATTTAAAAAAATGTAAAATTTCATTATGTCAGGCCAATTGGGAGAAGAACTCATTAAAATACTGGAAATCTAACTACACAACCTTCTGGAAGAGAATGATTGAATTTGTTTAATGTGCTGTCAATTAAAGGTCATCTGAAACCCACTTTGAATAATTATGTTTATAAATAATATGTTGGTTTTGGCATATAAACGATCTACCCTATCTTCTCTTCCTATCTATTCCTATCAAAGTGTAGCTTTTAACATGTTGCACAAATAGGACAAAGATATAGCTATAGCCAAATTATTGTAAATTCTGAATTGATGGGATACCAGCTTTTGTGTATATTTTCTTGCTCATTTTCCCAGAAAACTTATAGGTTGTCACTTAGAGACAACTTTACACTCAAGTAACATAATGTATATATAATTTATATATATATGTGTGTGTATATATATGTGTGTGTATATATATATATATATATATATATATATATATATATATATATATATATATATATATATATATATGCAGAGACCTCTTAAACCTCAAGATGAGAGCTTAAAGTTCCCCCTTTAAGTGGATTGAACTCCTGGTCCTTTGTTTTAGGTGATGGGACACCAAATAATAATTAGAGGTAATTTGAGACTTCAGGGAACGAGCTTGTGGCAAAGTCACCTGCAGCAACATTCTATTCAGAGCAGGGTGAGCAAACTTTATTCTAACCGAATGCCTTTAAAATGAACCCCAAATACCTCCACTACAACTATCTCTGCCAACATCTTAGCTCAAATGACTCGTGTTATTTATTGGCCAGTGGAAGTAACTAGAATTATATGAAAATTCCTAATTATATACCACTCAAATATAAGTACTACTGGAACAACTCACAGGGCTGGCTAATCTACCTTTTAGATAACCAAAATAAAGTTTCTGTGACCACGTCCTCTGATTTTGTACTTATACATGAATATCAGTCTACCTGCTATTTTAGAAATTCAATTGAGACAGAGTTCACTTCCGGCAATACAGTAAAAGCAAAGAATTGGTTTGGAGAAGGAAGGAAACTTCTCTATTGCTTCATGAAAAGTTAGAATCAATGAAAAAGAAAGTAAATAGAATCCAGTGTTGTAAACAACAAAGTCAATGATAGGTATTAAGTGAGCAGTTAAGCAAGAGGGCATGGATAACCCTGAAGAGACAGTTTAGCAAAGTAAACAGCTCAGGAGCAACAAGAATTACAGTCACATAAACTTTTAGATTAAGTACCAGTGTTAGCAAATCCCACATAATCCAATCATCTAGGGCTGACCCCATCCACAATTGATATAGAAGTTTGCCTACGTGATTTAAAATACTCTCAAAAGCTCAGCTGCCCTGAAAATAGGCCCCGAGGCAGCCTACTCCAGTGCTTGAAACTGCAACCTTGGAATAAAGACTAAGCTCTATCCAAAAGTCTCCTGTAAATTAAAAATATATTAGCTGAAATAGGTTTCACATGAGCCTAAGAGGATCTTACTATACTATCATAGCTGAATTTATTGTCTTGGAAAAGAGATAGAAATCGGGAGGCAGGAGGACCTTAAGAATAAATGAATTTTCTTCTAATAATATATTTCTTCTCAATTATCTGTAGTATTAGAGGGTCAGAGTCTAGCTTTTTAGGGACTAGATCTTAATTTTTCCCACCACAGAAAAGAAATGTTAACATGTGACATGATAGAGGTGCTAACTGTCCCTACGATAGCTATCCTTTCGCAATATATAAATGGATCAAATCAACATGTTGTATACTTTAAATTTACACAACGTTATGTATCAAATATATTTCAATTAAAAAAATAAATCCTTCAGAATTTTAATCATTCCACTATTACATCTACTGGCCTAAAAATAATAATAAAACTCTAAAGTCATGAAAACAGTAATGATACTGTAGCTTGCCTTCTACCCATCTTCATACCAAAAATACAAACTCCCTAAAATTATTGAAATTTACTCTGATTTTCTTGACAAATTACCTGTCCAACGACAAAGGCTTTGTCCCCCAAGATCCACACTCTGCTTTTACTTCCATTCACATAAGGCTGGTAGTCAATGTTATTTAAGATGCCAGGATTCTAATAAATGAATATAATAATAAATACTGTTTTGTAACCTTTTTCCACTTTGAAAGGAAAAACTAGGCAACAGAATAAGTGTTTGAACATACCATAATAATTACGTATTTCAGTCCATATTTATGTAACTCGTTGGCAAAATCTGAGACCATGGAAAGCCACTCCATCAATAGTGAAATCCTTCTTTCCATCCATGTAGTCTATGTCAGAGGACTGGACATCCTGAAAGATAGTGCTGGCCAGTTAGAACTGAAAAGTAAGACCATGCTGATAGAAAATATTATAGTTCTGGTCCTTGATCATGAAAACTGAAGCCATATTTCTTAATGATCCTGGAACTTCCCAGACTTGGCTACCCTCTAGGAGTAAAGAAACACTTTTTGAAAGATGCTGGCACTCTTAGGTTGCAGGTTTACCTTTTCATCCTGATAGAGGCGTGTTATAAGGTATTGGGAAGAACTTGAGGTAGGGACTGGATCTTGTTCATTCTTATAACTTGAGAGCTTGGATGCTTGACACGAAACAGGTGCTCTTTAAATGTGTGTGTGGATGAGTATATTAGTAATATTATAACCATGTTCTAACTTGGAACCTAAACATCAAGCTAGAATAGATCATAAGAGGAGAAAAATGGTCTTCTTGCCCTATAAAACTGCTCGTAATTAATAAAGATAAATAACAAAAGCATAGAGCTTTAATTAACCAAACTCTCATGCATGCATATGTTTTGTGTTTGCATACCAGCCTGTGAGGAGCAGGTGTTATTCTTAATGAGAAGATTGAAGTGTGAAGGGGTTAAGTGACATTTCCCAAGGTCACGTGCATGGGTGGATGGGGGTGGGCTGGGGCTTTGGCAATAGGCTCTTGGATTCCAGATGCTCTTGTTTTCCAATCTACCACATACTCCAAAGACATATGAAAGTTTTCTAAGTAAGTGTTCCTCATATAGGCATGCATTCGAAGGCTCTAGCCTACAGGCCTGAAGGAAAACGTGGCTCTAGAGCGCTGCCAATGCAGCATCATCTGTTGTAATACTGGGCCGGCATTTAGGACCCAGGTGTCCTCCACAGCCCCATGGTGGGAAAGATTCGATCCGTGGAAGGAAAGCTCATTTGTTTCTGAATCAGCAACACCTCAAAAAAGCCCTTCCCATCAGAAGCACGAGGACAGATTGAAACCAGCACTACATGTAGTCAAAAGAACTGCTTTTGAACCCTGGTCCTGCCACTTAGCTGGCTGCAGTGACCTTAGAAAAGTTATTAACCATGCAGTGTCTCCATTTCCTCACCTACAAAATACCAATAAATGGGGGTTAACCACAAATGTGAAAGCACTTTGTAAAATAACAAAGATATGACAAGATTTGATCTGATTCCTCTTGGAATTGGGTTTTTACAAATAGCAGATATGGGCAAAGTAAAATGAAACACATGAGCAGTTTCCCCTTAACACCAGGACAACGCAGTGGGCATGTTTTCTCACAGGAACAATTCATCCTGCCTGCCCTCATTGCTACTCTGAGAAGGGACTGAAAAATTCTGAGATCAGGCCAAAGTCATTTCCACCCATACAGTCTTCCTTCAGATGCCAAACAAATCTGTGCCTGCAGCACACTTCCAAAGATCTAGCTCAAAATAAGTTGCTTTGATAATTTCCTTAACCACGTTATGCAACTCCTGAAGAACCTTATCAAACACTGTATGCTTAAAATTATCTATTTGTTAGGGGACATTGAACATCATAAATACTTTACAACCATAGAGCTTTCAGAATCAGGGTTGGCTAGATCCGGAGGAGTATACAAGGTCACTATGAGAAACTCACTTACTGTAAGTCATTATTATAATCAGCAGCTCTTAGTAATCATAGCATCCCAGGTGTTGCTTTCTCTTATAAATTAACAGCTAACTTTGACAGAGTTCATCCTCTATGCTATATGCTTTCCATGCATAGTATAAGGCGTTCTTCACTATTAGCCCACCAAAGTGAGTCTTACATTCTCATTTATAAAGGAGGAAACTAAGACACAGAGGTATTAATTAATCAGCCCAATATTGCAGAAAGCCAGCAAGAGCAAAGCTAAAATTCAAAACCATGTTCTTCTGCCCTTAAATTGTGCTCTTCCCATGATGAGATAGGTAATTTACCATGCAAATTTCTGACAGTAGGTGTGCCTGCCTATCTATCTATCTATCTATCTATCTATCTATCTATCTATCTATCTATCTATCTATCTATCTATCTGTCTATCCATCTATCCATCCACCTATCCATCTATCTGTATTTTTTCCTAATAAATTAAATTAGATGCAAAAAATAAAAGATAAGAAATGGTGTCTTATACATGATAAGAGAAGCTTCAACTTACATATGGGATCTCAGCTTCACGATTTCGGTTTACAACTTTTTTCAATCCGTCAATGCCAGCATAATTCCTGCGACTAAGCTGGAACCCAAGATTCCAGCAGGGAGGCAAGAATGGTCGTCCAACAAGCTGAAAAGAGAAAGAAGTGTCTAAGTATTTAGAACACACACTGTAGCACCATGTCTGACACAGGAAACACTGCCTCCACTTCATTTTCTATGAAGTACTCAGATCTAAAAATGTCGGAGCCAAGAGTAATCTCCTAGGGTAATTGGCAGAATTCTACAACTCACATCTTTCTTTAATAACTACCTAAACATATTCCTGACAACTGCAATATCAGAAAATAATGGGATTTACAGAAAATGCTTGAATAACAGTATCAAGCATTGGGGGAGGGAAAGAGGTAACATTCATTCACTCAGTAAATCTTTCCTAAGCGTTGCCGATGTGGCAAGGGCAAGCATGCTTTATGCAAGCGTGATTCCTGCTTTCCCATCAGTGCCTAACATAATTTCAGACAGTGGTATGTGCTAAGCATAAACGAATCAGAGCTGATAGGATTAAGAGTGGAATGGGTGAAGAAATACTGGACTATGTTTAAAATCCAAGTCTACAAGTTGCTCAAGCCAACATTCTGAGAAGATTCCAGATAGAGCCCCGTCTTACATGTTCCCTAAGAGTCACTGCCCTGTCCTCTCTCATGCCTCTAAATCCCCATACAATGCATGTGCATCTCATTAATAGCATTTATTATAAGGCATTTCCTATTATAATTATTTCAGGCTATGTCATATTTCTCCTATGTGATTATAAATTCACTTGTAACTGGAATCACATTTCCTACGTTTTATTGTGTCATCTTGAACAAATCATTTCATCTCTCTGTACCTGATTGTTTTCATCTGTAAAGTAGGAAATTTAGGCTAAATGGTGTCTAAAATTCCTTCCTGCCCTGCAGTTTGAATCAAAAAATAAATAGCACAGTCCCTTTTACATAGTTTCTTTTCACTAAATTTTTATTTGTTGAATGAATTGAATAAAGTTTGCTGATTCGTGGCCTTAGATCTTATCTTTGGAATATCTGATCATACAGAGATGGACTATCAGTTCCTTGAACACAGGATGGATGGCATCTAACTTATTTTTGCATTTCTCAAGCCTTGCACAGTGCCTCTTCAGCGTGCAGAAGGCACTCAACAAATGTGCATCAAAATAAACATACAGCTAATGAAAGATTCACAATCCCAGCATTTGGAATCTATAGTTTACTCATAAATTTTATTTTTCTCTTGTTAATTTATAATGAGTACATGAAATAACAGCAATAAATAATGATTATCTAAACAGAAAGCTCATACCTCCAGGTGTTCCTGAACGACTTGTTCTGGAGTATTTCCCAAGAATACGTAGAAGTCAAGGATGCCCCCAATCGTGCGGTAAGTGATAGCAGGAGCGGGCTGAAGGGTGACCTCTGAAAGGATTAAGACTTGTTAGAACGTCATAGTTGGAAATGTCCTCGTCTCTGAAATACGAATACCTGAGTTATCCAAAACAGGCTCAGTCTCATTTTTAAAGAGATGAAAATCACACATGTTCCTTTTTTTGGTTGATTGCTGAAGTTTATCAAAATATTAAATGAGTAAAACACTAATGAAGAATTGATTTTTTTTAAGAAAAAGAAGGACAAATTCTGTTTTAATCTGGTTATATAAAAATACAAATGTCTGGGATTTGTGAGTGATTTAACCTAAAGGAAAAGTTATAAAAACCTTATTAGATGAGCTTAACTACAATTAAAAAATAAAAATAAACTCTTATTACGGCACCATTAGTCCAGAAGCTGGAGGAAGGAAATTCTGCAGTAGGGAAGGGGTGGGCTATGAGAAACCCTACAAAATACAGCCATGTTGCCTACAGACAGACAGCATGGTTTACATGTTAAAATCTACAGGTATCTTTGGAAGGTGTCTATCAATGGAGCCTATTACCTACAAAATATTATGGGAAACATTGCATCAAAAGAGAACCCTGAAGCAGTTTTCAATGAAAATAGCTTCCAGCATGAACTGGATTCGTAAACAGTTTAACCTACTTTGGGGTTCCAATTTCTACAGAGTATTGTAGGTCCAATACACCTTCTGTTAAACATTGATCTCACTACGAAAATCGTTTTTATAAAAGCAGCATCCCAAGACATATTCCTGCCAAGAGAAAAAGATGCTTCCTACCCATAGGGTTACTGTTCATCAGAAAAACCCCAAAAGAGGAGCTGCGGGTGTCTTCAAGGCACAAGAAGAATGTGTGAGCTCCGTACAGATTAATCATGCCCTGACAACAAAAATGAAAAGAAATAATAGTAGTATATGTTGAAAATATTTGTATTCACCCTAAAATAAAATAAAAAGCCAGGCACAACACGTACTCTGTCAACACGATGTAGTCTAGTATTGTACCAAAAAGGTTTTGAAACAGTAACATCAACTGGCAAATGTATGGACAAAATACGGTATATCCCCCCAATGGAACACTGTTAGTAAGCCGCAAGGCTTGCAGGATCTTAGTTCCCCGATCAGGGACCTAACCCGTGACCCCTGCAGTGAAAGCTCGGAGTCCTAACCACTGGACCGCCAGGGAATTCCCATCAACCTCATAAATGTTACGGTAAGTGAAAGAAACAGACACAAAAGACCATATATTACATGATTCCATTTATGTGAAATGTCCAAAAAGTCAAATCTATTGAGACAGAAAGTAGATTAGCGACTGCCTGGGGCTGAAGTAGGCACTGGATGGGGATGAGTTTAAGTCTAAAAGGGAATGAGGGATCCTACTGGGGTGCTGAAAATGTTCTGAAACTGGATTATGATGATGGTTGCACAACTCAGTAAATGTGCTAAAAACGATTAAATTGTACACTAAACAGGTAAATGTTATGGTATATAAATTATACTTCCATCGAATTATTTTTTTAATTGGAAAATATTTGCAATGATTTACAACAAAGTGTTGGCAGAAGATGATAATATTATGAGCAATTTTGAATTTCTTCTTTATGCCTAACTGTATTTTCTAATTTTTCTATAATTAACATATAATAGGTAGTATAAAAATTTCAAATTTTTAGAAAGATACTGATCTGTCACAGGGCTGTGATGAGCACTGGTATAAAAAGAGAGAATGTGTATAAATGTAGGTGCTGTAAGAACAGAAGATATGGAGATCATAATATACAGAAAGCTTTACGAAAGATCCCTGTGTGATGTCGGAAACTGAACCCCTGGTATAGTGAGATGTTTTTAAAAATCGATATATTACTGATTGTGAGTTTATAAACCTTAAGAACAAATATTCTCCAACACAAACAGATCTAAATTGGGCAAAATAATACATAACTCTGTAGGCTACTTTACTCGATGGTATACTTTACTCTGCAGGTTACCTTCTGGAAAGGAGAGCAGGTATTCCTCACTGTAGGCGGCCAGCAGGAGGAAGGGAACCTCACCTCGGTGGGGGCGGCATCCCGGCTGAAGACGGGCCAGGTCCTCCAGGCCACGTTGTGCCCGTGCTGCTGGTGCACGTGTCCTCCCAGCCCGTACACGGTGGCGCTGGGCAGTCGGATGGAGAGCTGCAGGAACTGCTGGGCAAACTGGAGGGGCCCGAGGCCGGTGTCCAACCTGGAGAAAGGGCCACGGAGCAAGAGCGGGAGTCACCAAACAGCCCTCTCTGCCAGCAAACTGTCTGCTCCTTTCCCTGTACACTCGGAGAACAGCTGTTTCTGTGTCATCATCGTCCACGTGTATGCTACCTTTGAAGCGCTTTCTGAGGGGTCTCGGATTCTTTGATTCTTGAGGAGCACAGCATTGGAGACGTGAGGCCAGAAACTCAAGTTGGATGATTGAGGGAAGAGAGTAAATGCAACCTCACATCTGCTGTCCATCTACTTCCTGCAGGCACCTCTCTAGATGCTTTATGAATATCATCTCAGTACACAGAGCAGCAGTGGATATTTTGATTCTCTTCCTAGGTCCAAGGAAATGGAGACTGATGAGGTGAGGTAATTTGCCTAATATCACACAGCTGACTGGTGATTCACGTGTGCTAGGATTTGAATACAGATTTCACTGACATCATCCTTGTATTTTCTCCAGTACAATTTATGATTTAAGCTTAAGCTGCTCTTAGGTGCTTGATGGTAAGTTTCTCAGGAAATAATACTTTGGAATGATAAACAGTGAAGCTGAGTTCCAGTGTAAATAGTAATCCAAAATATCAATAATAAAGTTACCTCTTTCATAGTATATGTGAATCACAAGTGTATTTATATAACTGAGCAAGTGAGCACATCACATTTTAGTATTCTTTGTTCTGCAGTCGTGACAGATTAAAGGTGTTAATGATTTACAGCAAAAGCTTTGACATTTCATCAGGTTCAAACATTTTCCCAAGTCATACTTAATCTCTTCACCCGACCGCAGTTAAGTCAGAATGAGTGACACTGGGAAGTAAGTACATTCAAAGACATACAGAGTGTTGAAAAGCTCACAAGACTCTTTTGTTGCTGGTCCTCATTATTTTGATGCTGAAGGGTTTATGAATGACTTCTACGTGATAGCTCAAATTGGAGGTATCGGCAGTCCCATCAAACAGCTTAACATTTTCATGGGGGACTTCATAGCACATGTAGTTGAAATCAGTGATCTGTCAGATGGAAAACAGAAGGGACACTTCCTTGTAGAGCTTTTACAAAAGATTTTCACTCTCGAATAACCCTCAAAAAGAATAGCTTCTAATTCTCGACCCTGTGTTTCCTGATTTGTAAAAAGGAAATCACCCAATCACATGTCCCCCATCAAATAAAAATTTGTCTGTCCATCCCATCGGGAGAGTGCTGCAGAGAGAATCAGAGGCACCTCCGGCCTCCAGAGCTGAATGCAGTGCATAAAGAAAAATGATCTGAACCCAGAGTAGAGGCCGTGCTTTCTGCAGAGATGTCTTCAATGGTAACTATCAAACTAACCTTAAAATGAAAACGATTGGATGTCTGATATTCAGCTCTGAAGAGGGTGTCGATTATATCATGTCCAAACAGAGATGGGGATGGCAACCTTCTCAACTGGGCAGTGTACACTAGAGGTCGGGGAAGGAGAAAGAGAGAGAGAGAGGAGCTTTTAGCCTTTATTTTGCAGTTAACTCATCTGGTTCATACAAAGTTATTCCCTGGGGCAACATTAGGGCAGTGCTCACCTGTGCTTGTATTTGTAACCCAATTGCTGACTTCATAGCCCCAGTTCCTGGGGAAGAAGCACCAGGGGACATCAGTATCTGGCACAGACTTCTAGCAGCACTTATATTTCCATCTGCAGGCTTCCTGTAACAACGGCACAGAATTAGCATTACATGAAATGGAAGAAGGAAAGTATTGGTCATCTACTTACTTATAACCAAATTCCAAGAAGAATTTATGACAGGTCATAATTCCATTCGGTCATGTATTTATTCTTTTTTTATTCATACATTTATTCAGCCATCCAATATGCATTTATTACCTACCAAACAAGGAACTAATAATACAGATAAATAAGATACAGTTGTTGCCTTCAGCAAACTTACAGTCTCGTAGTAAATCCAGACAATCTCAGTATGATGCGTGCTGCAGTGGAGTGTGCCCAGGGGCTAAGGGAACACACACACATACCAGCCATGGGATCCAGCCTCGAAGGCTGTAAGTGGGGTGGGGAGGGCTTCCAGGTAAGTGAAAGGTAAGTCCAGTCCTCATGTACCAGGAGGGGTTAGACCCATGGTCAGCAGAGCAGCACTCCAAGCAGAGGAAGCAGCAATGCATGACAGACTCGGAAAACCCACAAGGTCATTGTGACAAGAACACTGAGGAGGAGAAATGAGATGGGAGGCACCCAATATCCACACCACCAGTGAGCTGGATGCCGGACCAAGCGCTTCGCACTTTCATGAGGAAGAGTCATGGAAATGGCTTGCAATATGGCACAGAGAAATGCATTTCTAAGAAGTATGAAAAGGAAAGCAAAGCAAAACAGAGAAAATGAAGATCAAACTGGGACAGACAGTGACATCAAAAAATTCACAGTGTCCACAAGGTAAAAATAAACTTTGTGGTTTCTCAGAGTGGTTTGATTATAGGTTTTCTAAATTATTATTATTTGGTGAGACATATTTTCTAAAGATCCTACAAATGTCAGATTAATTTATATAAAAATTTGTTTTGTTATAATATAATAAATTAAATAAATGGCAAATTGAACCAAAATGTTGAAATAAGCACAGGCATCCATCTCTCCACCCAACTAAATTTACATGAATTGAGAGAAGTACCATTAAGAAAAAGACGACAAATCCATTTTAGAACAGCAAAATATAATTCAATACAGCAGACCAAAAAAGTTATGAAATTCCTGAAACATAGAAAATCGACTTTATCAACTCTAGGGAAAACATATATTCATAGCCTAAAACACAAGAGAAGAAAAAGAACTGCTCCAAGTCAGGTAGGTGTGGAGAAGTGGAAGGGAACCTGGGCTATAGTTTTGGAGAATTAATTGGGAAGCTCTAGAATGAACATTTAGCCAGCCAGTCAGACATTCCTTACAGCTATTGGTCAGCTCTTGCTAATGGGTGGGCATCTGAAGTATTTGTTCATAGGCTATAGGACTGAGGAGAGATTCTGGGAGCCAGAAGGTATGGCGATGCAGTAGCTGATAAACTGCCCCCGCCCCAGCCTCCACCCCCAGGCAAGTGTCCATTTTTCTCTCTAGCAGTCCTTTCCTTCTCTCCTAAATACTCAGTGTGAACTAAAGTAAATAGGACAGGCAGTCGTACATAAGGAAATAGAAAGATGACAGTCAAGAACCACCGAACATTTGAGAGAAACCAACATCATGATAGAAAGGCAACAGACATAATAAACAAATTGGAGGAAGCAGTTAATAGAAATAAACATTACGAGCCTTCAAAATAAAAATAATTACCACCTTCAGAAGAGATACACAGCTGTTGCTTCCATTAAGGAAAGCAACAAAGAATATTGAAAGTTAAGCTACCTAACAGCAAGGTTTAAAACTCCTTCATATTTGGACTGAATAACAAAAAGGAAACAATAAAAGAAAAAAGTGTCAAGGCAACAAAAATATTTTTAATTAAGTTTAGGATTATCCAAGAACATAATACACAAAGGTAAAGAAATGGAAGTATGAAAGGGTAAGTCAAGTGACCAATGGACTCAGACAGCAACATTCAAGTAAAAGATTCCAAAAGGAGTGAAAAGAGAACACAGATGAGGGAAGGGGGAATCAAGGAAAGAAAGTAATGTTATATATCATGAACAACTCAATATACAACACAGGAAACTAGAAAAGGATAAAATAAATCCATAAAAGCTACATGAAAAACTAATGAGTAAAAGCAGTAATTAATGAAAGAGAAAAGAAACATGTATCTACAACCGTTAATTCAAACATGAAATTCATCTAAGGTCATGCGCTATGGTGTTGTCAGCAAGCATAGTAAGTAAGCCAGACACCACATGAAATAGACCTTGTTTCCACTACTGATTTGAAATTCCACTTTTATTATAAACTAAATTTAAATGCACAATATGCATATGTGTTTGGGGACTTCCTATTATATTCGAACGGCATATGTATCAATTCCTGCTATAATGCCACACTGATAATTACTATAGTGTGAGGATATGTTTTGGTATTAGTTTGGCAGATCAGTAAATCTAAAGGAGACTCTTTGAAAAGACCTAAGAAATATCAAAACCTTATCACGTCCTATTTTGACTAAAAAGGAGGGAGACAAATAAGATTAGGAACAAAAAAGGAGAATGACAACAGGTACATAAGATTTCTTAACATAAATAAGAATTATGAGAAAACTATTTATACAAATATTTACCAATAAATGTGAAACTGTAATTCAAATCTTCAAATAGTATAATATTAGATAATCAAGATTAGATAAGAAGAGACAGAAAACCTGAAATGACATTAACTATGAAAATTGTATAAATAGTCAAAGAGCTTTCCCTAAAAAAATGATACTTTGCCCAGATGATTTGGGGAATAAAATATTCTCATATAATATATATATATTTTCAGAACAAGGTGGAAAAAGAAAGTTTCCTGATTCATTTTATTAAACTGGAATAATTCTGGCAACAAACTAAACAAGGAAAGTCCAAGTAAACAATCAAATAAAAATATATAAGCTAATATCACTTAAAAAAACATAGATGTGTAAAATTTTAATAAAATGTTAGCAATACGAATTAATTAGTGTATTAAAAGAATTAAGGCAAAATAGCCAAGTAAGGGTTATGTCAAGTGAATGCTACAGTGGTTCAAAATTAAGAAATCTTTTAATGTAATTTACAATACTGACCAAAAAAAAAATCATATGATCATCTCAAGCAATTTTTAAAATAATGCTCTATATTTAAAAAGCAAGTTATAAAATAAGCTATATAGCACAGTTAAATTTATGTTAAAACAAAACCAAAATATATAAATATATGTGCAAAATATATAAATAACGTATGCAAAAGCATAGAAAGATCAAGAGAAGGATACATACCAAGCTATTGACCTGATTCTGGGTAGGTGATTTGGAGGCAGAGAGAAAGCATTATGCATAAGGACTTTCCTATTTTTTTCTGTACCTAACTATAACATCTGAATCCTTCTTATTAAAGTAATATATCCAAGTATAGATTTTGTGATTTAAAAAACAAAAGAATAGGTCACAATACTACTCATTTGGAAAAGATAAAGTACTAACAAGCATTTTATTTTATTTTTTTTCCTGTCTTTTTTTCTGACAAGTATTTTAGATGCTAACATCTAATGTAATTGCTCTGAAAAACCACAATATGAATATAAGAAATCAACGTTTCATGCCCATTATAAACAAAGCAATTACATTACAACCATACAATCTTCTTAAATGTACTTACTAATTCTCCACATATATATAACTGACATTCCTGCCTCTTCCTCTTTAGATAACAAAAAAAGTTGAAGGGGATCAGTGGAGAAAGAGTTTTGGGGTTCTGGATAACTTCTGGGTAGCTGATTTTCCTAAATCTGAGGCAGACATTTAAGTACCCCTTCTACCTCTGAGTCTGAGGTCTGTAAAGTTTAAAAGGTCAGTTGGATTGCCATAAATTGTTCCAAAGTTTATCGACCTCTATAAAAAAAAAAAACAACAGTAACAAAAGAAATCCAGTACAGTCAGGTAAACATAACACTTTCGCCTTCAGTCTACCCTAACATTCCTATTTCAGGTTTAAGCCATTACCTGTATCCCAGACACCAAAAGTCAAACCTTTGAGATATACATATCTCTTTCTTTTCCCTTTCCACAGTCACACAATAACACAGACCCTCATAAACTCACGCCTGGATTATGGCAGTTGACTCATAACAAGTCTCTATCTCTACTCTTTCCTTAATACCAAGCTTTTCTAAAGCATACTCTCCAGTTGCCTTCCAAATAGATTTTTATGTCATTTTCCACTCAGAAATTATTGACTAATAGAACTTGAGAACTGAAAATTGACTTGGAAATTATCTAATCCAACTTCCATTTGATGCAAGGATTTTTTCAGTAAAGTCTCTGATAGACGCTTTAATTCTGTGAATCATGTGTAGCCAACTTCTTCTAAAATTAGAAATTCTCTTTTAGAGTTAATATTTTACTGAAAAGTTATTTCTTAGGTTTATTTAAAATCAGTCTCCGGAAGGTTCCATTCCCTAAAACCTACTAAAGTTGCATATTGATTTTCAGATAAGATATCCCAAACTGTATTGAAAAATTAGAAGGAAAAAGCATCTTTAGTGTTATAAGGAAAAAAAGTGCACATTTGAGAAAATCTTAAATGGTCATTATTTGCAGGTAACATTGTTGTATAAGGAAAATCCAGGAATCTATAGACAAACTAGGAGAACTAATAAGTAAATTTAATATGATTTCTGTTACAAGATTAATAAATATTCAAAAAATCAATTTTAAATCTATATGCCAACAGGTAAATGAAAAATTAAAATTTAAAAATAATATTTAAATAAAATCAAACATCAAGTACTTAGAAAGATTTTGGAAAAAATTTCATCCTCTATACCAAAACTTTCAAAACTAAAAATCTTAATAAATAGAGGGATATACCACATTAATGGATTAGAATATTTACTCTTGTAAAGATGTCAATTCTCCCAAAATTAATCTGTGACTTTTATGTGATCAGAATCAAATGTCTGGTAGGTTTTGTGAGGAAGCTGACAGGCTGATTCTAAAATATATTCAGAAATCAAAAATAGGCTAGGCAATCTTGAAGAAAAAATAGGCTAGTCAAAAATAGGCTAGTCAAAAATAGGCTAGTCAAAAATAGGCTAGGCAATCTTGAAGAAAATAGGCTAGGCAATCTTGAAGAAAAATAAGAATAATAAGAATAATAAGAATAATAAGAATAAGAATAATAAGAATAAGAATAAGAATAAGAATAATAAGAATAATAAGAATAATAAGATATAAGAATAATAATATAAGAATAATATAAGAATAATATAAGAATAATATAAGAATATAAGAATAAGATATAAGAATAATAAGAATAATAAGAATAATAATAAGAATAATAAGATAATAAGATAATAAGAATAATAAGAATAATTTGGAGGACTTACACAACTATATATCACGACTTACTATAAAGCTATAGTAATGAAGGCAGTGTGGTACTGGCAAAAGAACAGACAAACTAACAATAAGATAATAAGATAATAAGATAATAAGATAATAAGATAATAATAAGATAATAAGATAATAAGATAATAATAAGATAATAAGATAATAATAAGATAATAAGATAATAATAAGATAATAATAAGATAATAAGATAATAATAATAAGATAATAAGATAATAAGATAATAAGAATAATAAGAATAATTTGATAATAATAAGATAATAATAAGATAATAAGATAATAAGATAATAATAAGATAATAATAATAATAATAAGATAATAAGATAATAAGATAATAATAATAAGATAATAAGATAATAAGAATAATAAGAATAATTTGGAGGACTTACACAACTATATATCACGACTTACTATAAAGCTATAGTAATGAAGGCAGTGTGGTACTGGCAAAAGAACAGACAAACTAACAATGGAACAGAATAGAGATTCCAGAAACAGATCCACACATATAAAAACATATGATTTCTAGTAAAGGTGGCATTACAATGCAGAGGGGAAAAGATGGTAATTTCAGTAAGTGGTGATGGGTCTATTAGAAATTCAAGAAAAAAAAATGTCCTGGACTCCTACCTGATACCATACACAAAAACCAATTCTAGATTGATTAAAGATCAAATTTGGAAGATAAAACAACAATGCTTTTAGAGAAAAAAATAGGAATATATTTTTCTAATGTTGGAGTAGGCAAAAATTTTTAAATAGAATACAAAATGCACTAACTATATAAAATTGATAAAGTGAGTTTGGTAAAATTAAGAACTAATTTTCATCAAAAGTCACCATTAAGAGAGTTAAAAGTAAAACAACAGCATAGGGAGATACTTAAAATTTATATAAACAGAAGATTTGCATCCAGAATATGTAAATACTACAAAGCAATAAGAAAAATATGAACAGCCCAATAAAAAAAAACTGGACAAAAAGAGAAATGGAAAGGACACTTCACAAATACGATTATCCATCTAGCCAATCAGCATATGAAAAGGTGTTTAACTTCATTAGTCATGAGGAACATACAAATTAAAACCACAGAATGTTTATATTGAAAAAGGAGAAAACACCAAGAGTAGGTTAGGATGTAGAGCAAATTAACTCATATTTAATGCTAGAGTAAATTGAATGTAAATTAGCACAAATACTTTGAAAGAACTTTTTTGCAATATCACCAAAGATAAACATGTACATACCCTATGTATGAACTGGAAATTTAATTCTTATGTATGATTATTTGCCTAGGATATCACTGTATGCTTAATAACAATAAAAAGAGCTACAAACCATTTTAGAAACAACAGGAAATTTAAGTTGGTCAATTATATAATTAACATAATATAGTATAATATAAATATATAAATATAATATAAAATAAATATAAGATAATCATTAGTAATAAAAGAAGCACCAGTTAGAAAATATAATGAATGGGATGACATAGAAACTATGTATATGAAATATCTAGGAAGAAAACTTCATAATGCATATGTAATAAAATGTATATGAAGAGAAACATAAAACAGTTGAGAAATATGCATGTATATAAAAAAAGAGTTGAAATTGAGAGACTTTCTATGTTTTTAAGATGGGAAGATTTAAAATTATTATGTCATTATTACCTATATTTCACCTAAAATTTAATGCAGTCCTAGTTAATATCCCGATAGGATATTATGGGATATAGAGTATAGAATATAGAATAAAGAAATACAATCTAAATATGTATACCTTTATGATAAAGTCATTAAGTCACAACGAAGCAGGGTTCAAATAGTTGATATTCTTGTGGAAGCTACTCAGGTAGAAAACCTATGTTTTTTAGCACGTGTTCGTTGGGATGGCTTGCCAATAACATGATTTCAGATGACTCTTGTTATAACAAGTCACTTGAGCTCTACAAGTGACTCAGCCATCCATATGTGCTTGATGGCCTCTATTCTCAAGAAATACATAGTCTAGCCCTCAAACATTTAACCTTTCCATGGCTATCCTTGGAATCACACTATGACACATTTAGCAACACTGAGAGTTCTCCCTCCACTCTGGACTTTAGACCCCACAGGCCAACACTTTTGTTAGTTTCTCCTCCTCTTCCCTTTACCCCAGGCTGCTTCCCTAACTTTCTTAGTGTTGCTGTTTATTTCATCAGGCAAGAAAGAAAGAACTCCAAACAAATCAGAGGCCCATATCCACTCCATCACCACCTTCTCCCCACTTCACATACTCATTTCTTTTCAATAAAACCCAGCAGACCAACAGCAGGGACCCTTTTTCTCTGACCTCTGTCACCGCCTGGCCAGGGGTGCAGTCTATCCTTTCTGATTCGGGGGTTTCTGGGCACTCCGGAATAAATGAAGTATCTGCACAGAAATTAAAGGACAAAGTTGAAAATTAGTAGTGTAATTACAGTTCCAGGAAGGAAGCAGTTCCAGACTTTCAGCCAATTCTCCAGTCAGTGATCACTAGTAGCTGCGTAGAATGTTTAACACTTCTCCAAGGGTTAAACACATTTACTTTTTGTTGAGTTGTTTTTTTTTTTTTTTAAATATAATTCACATGCCATAAAATTCACCTGTTTAAAATGTACAATTCAATGGCTTTTAGTATTTTACAAAGTTGTGCAGCCAACCACGACCATCTAATTCCAGAACATTTTCATCACCCCAAAAAGAAGCACACATCCATTAGTGGTCACTTCCCAGTCCCCTCTTCTCCCAGTGCCTGGTAAACAAGAATCTACTTTCTGTCTCTATGGATTTGCCTATTCTGAACATTTCATATAAACAGAATCATAAAATATGTGGCCTTTCACATCTGGTTTCTTCCACCTGTCATAATGGTTTCAAGGTTCATCCATGTTGCAGCATGTAACTCTATTCTTTTTCATGGCTGAATCATATTCCATTATATGAATATAACACTTCTCAAAATCTATTCATCAGTTAATTTACATTTGGGTTGTTTTCACTTGTTGACTATTATACAAAATTCTGCTATGAATATTCACATACAAGTTTATGTGTGAACATACATTTTAAATTCTCTTGATTATATAGGTAGAAGTGGAATTGCTAAGTAATATAGTTAACTTTAACTTTTTGAGGAACTGTCAAATTCTTTTCCAAAGTGGCTGCACTATTTTACATTCCAACCAGCAGTGGATGAGGGTTCCAATTTCTTCACATCCTCAACAACACTTGTTATTGTCTGTCTTTTTTTATTATAGACAGTTTAGTTGGTGTGAAGGGTATTTCGTTTTGACTTGCATTTCCCAAATAACTGATGATATTGACTAGTTTTTTATTGGCCATTTGTAGACCTTCCATGAAGAAATGTCTGTTAAATTCTTTGCTCATTTTAGAAATTTGATTATTTTTCTTCTAATTTTGAATTGCAGGATTTCTTTATGTATTCTGGATTCCAGACCATTATTAGACATGTCATCTGCAAATATGTTCTCCCATTCAGTGGGTTGTCTTTTTGTTTCCATGATAGGGTCCTTTGAAACACAAATTTTTTGATTTTTAAGTCCAATTTGCCTATTTTTTTTTTTTTGGTTGCTATGCTTTTTTGAGTGTCATATCAAAGAAACTGTTGCCTAATCCAAGTCACAAATATTTATACCTATTTTTTTTTTCTTAAAGTTTTACAGTTTTGGCTCTTACATTTTGACCTGTGATCCATTTTGAGCTGTATTTTTCATATCATCTTACAGAGTCATAGTAATGTTCCTAGAAAGTGCCTTAATGTTTACTGTGAAGAGTGGTGAAAACAGATTGAGCAGGTAGGGTTCTGCTCTGGGTACAGTTCCTTTTCACTGCATGCTAAATCTACATTTATAAAGTGAGTTTATCAAGCAAAATAAACCTCAAATTCATTTTAAGAATAGATTTTTGTACTGCATATATGATTTTATTATTTAGAGTATAAAGTGTGCACGAAGGAGAAGACATTCTGTTTGATGTTTCTGTGAGAGAAGAGTTTCAAAAGTATCTATGAAGAAATCATAGCTATTTAATCAGAATATGGGCTGGAGGTTAATTGTAATTGTCAAATTTAGGTCAAGTTAATCAGTCCTTAACTCCCCTGTAACCCAATTTCCTTTTCCGTAATGTAAAGTGACTGGGCACCATTACTATTCTTTCTTCTTGAAGATTCTATTATGACATGACTCTAGGTTGAAGAACAGGCTTCTGAAGAGCCTAATTTTTCATCTTGTTAAAATTGCATCAAATGGGACTTGTGAAACCTCGAATATCACTAGCATTCAAGGTTTAGTTGCAGAAAAAGAACACACCATTTGGAAATTTATTTAAATTAATTGTGGATGTATATTTTGAATAATGCAATGTGGTGGCACGCTGAAGAATGAAGAAATAAAAGGATGCCTTTGGCATCCAGAGGGGACTTCTGTTCCAATCCTTCCAATCCAGCAGCCACAAGCATCTCCCTTACCTGAAGGATTCTCCAACACAAAAAGCAGCAAGAGGATATCTACAGCCAATACAATTAGGATGAAGATGATCAGAAGGACTTGCAATACACTAAGCCTCCTCGCCATCTAGATGGACATAGATAACAGGATTGAAGTATGCCACAAAACCCCACCAATCCAGAAGAACAGACAGGCATCCTGATTACAATGTGAACTCCTTTGCAAGATGAGTTGATTATCAGCTTTACTCTTTACGTAATCCAGAGAGTATTTGTTTTCACTCATCACAGTGTCTCCAATTAACTTTAGTCAGTGCATCCAACACCTGCAGGACTCTTGTCCTTTTTGTCGGCAGAGGGATTGAGTACTGTCTAAGGAAAAATATATCAGACATAAAGAACTGAAGGGAGGAAGGGAGGAATGGAATAGAGCATGGGAGAAAGAGAGATGAGGGGTTGAGATGGCTCACAAAGCACTTCTAGATGCCACTTTGATCTTCACACCCTCCCTGGGCAGAGAGAGGAATGTCCACTCATGGAGGTGAAAAGTAGCAAAACCTGAATCCAGGTCTTCGTATTCCAATTCCCATGCCATGATGCTGAGGTGTTTAACTGTTTAGAGCTCACTAACCCTTTTAAGAATCTGGTAACAAAAATGAACCTAATCCTGATCTTCAACATCATGCTTCCTTGTATGTTCACAGCACACAAACCCATATACATTTAGTGGCTCACAGTAGCTCTAAAGATCAGGCCTAGATCCAAGTTTTAAAATATTTGGTATTTTGGAGGGTGTGAACTGAACTCGGAATTGAAGAACTTCAATTCTTGCCCTAGTTTTATATTGACTGATGGGTATTTCAACGATTTGGATGTGTGTTTCCTAATCTACAAAATGAGGTCAGATTCTGGAGGTATTCATTTTTCCACTCTAATTTATATATATATATGTATATATATGTGTGTGTATATATACATATATATATACACACACATATAAATACATATATATATACACACATATACATATATATGCCTCACAATTCCGTGACAGCCCTGAACTTCAGCGACTCGTCACCACTCCATTCCCATCATCCCCACACATTGGCTATTCCCTGGAATTTATCATCCCCCAGAATGGTTCCACTTCTGAACTTTTAACCTCTACCTCCTGTTTACTGGTCAGATATATAATACATATACACACATATATACATATAGGTATATATATATATTACTGGTCAGAAGCTCATGTCTTTTTAACTTCTCATTGTATCATTTCCTTATTCTCTGATCACATTAAAGCTTCTGTTCTCTTTCATTTCCTTTTAATCTCTTAGCCCCTCCTGGCTTTCACCCCTAACTGACCTAAGACCTCAATATCTATTATTGCTCTCATCTCCCTTGCTCCCTTAATCTGCTATACTGAACCATCCATCCAAATATCTGCCCTCTGGGTTTATGCACTTGGCCCAATGTAAATGCCACTGAGTTTATAATCTCCCAAACATCCTGGGCCTGCAGGCTGACAATCTTGCCAGCTCCTCTCATTTTTCACAGCAGAAATTTCAAACACTGATCCTTCTTTTCAAGTCCCCACCTCTGTCACCTGCACTCTTACTCCAGCCAATATTATCTCCAACATCACAGACAAGTATTTTGCAGAAACTGTTTCATCCTCCTGCTTCTCAACCCAAGCTTCTCTATAAAAATTATCCATATTTAGATAAGTTCTAATTTTTTCCCCTCTCTTCTCAATGAAAGAGTTTTCTCTCTTCTTGTCTAAGTATAATCCTAGTATCTATTCTCTAGATTTCAAAGCCTGTGAATTTCTCAAAAATCTTATTCCACCAAATATCCTTCTTCTCTCTTGCACGATCAACCTCTCCCTTTGAATTTGCTCTTTCGCCCAAGTCACCCTAAACTCTGTTGATGACTTTGTATTCTTCTCTAGACCATTATAATTTTCTTTTTCCTTTCTTGGTAACTTTCCAAAAAGATAATTCCACACTGTCTGCATTACCTTCCTCACCTATTACTGGCATGGATTCTGTTTCTTGCACTCCACTTAAACTGCTCCTGCCGAGGTCACTAGTGGTTTAGCTGCTGAATACGATGAGCACTGGCTTAGTGATAGCCCTATCAACCACTCCCTCCTCTTTAAAATTCTGGTTTGTATCATTTGCTATCATTCGATCTTAATTTTCCACCTACTTTTCTGGCTCCTCTTCAACTTTCTTTGTAGTCTCCTATTTCGTGAAATGTTGACATTCCCTGTATTTCATCCCAGGTCCACTGCTCACTCTCCTTTAGCCATCTCCACCACTCATATGACTTCATATAATATCTGAGGACAATCCAACCTGTATTTCTAGCTCATAGATTTGGATTCATATATTCAACCGCCTATTAGATATCTCCCTTGGATTTCCCACAGACTTAACCAAATTCAACCTGTTTCAACATGAAATCATCTCTCCCCAGAACCCCATCCCAGCTTCTACCAATTGTGCCAAATTGGCTCCTTCTCAAATAATTAATACCTTGAGGAAGAGAATCACAATTTCTTCAAAAATCTAGGTATCTTTTTTGACTCTTCTCCTCTTAGTTCTCACAGCCAGCTACAAGTTCAGTCAGATACTTTACCAATATCTTCCAAATTTGTTCCTTCCTCTCCATTCCTACTGGAAATGCTTTAGTCAGGCCATCATTTCTAGCCTGAACTGTCACCACAGCTTCCCCACTGGCCCTCTGCTTCCATTCTTCCTGTTCCCAAAATCCACTGCACATTGCAGCTGGATTGATCTTTCTACAGCACGAACAAGATCGTTTCATTCTCTTATATTCTAGTCTTCGGTGGTTCTCCAGACAGAACATAAACTCTTTAGCTGTGTAACCAAAGGTCGTCATGACACCTCCCATGCCCAGCTGCTCAGCCTCTTCTCCCTCTGGGTTTCAGCTGTACCAAACCAACAATTATGCAGTGACAATCTATAAACTGATAGGGACAAAGAATTTTCTCTCTCTCTTTTTTTTAACTTTGCCTTTCCTTTAATTTTCCATTCCCTGCACCTCTGCTCTTCTCAACCCCAGCCCAATGCCATGACCATTTCTACAAGCACTTTCATATGTGTATAGCTTCACTTTTCAACTGAGGCTGCCTTCAGGTTAATATTTAACAAGCCAAGAAAAGAAGCACCTTAATTGTGAAATGGGGGTGAGGAGCAAAGATCTACAGCCAATTTGCCAACATGGAGTTTAGGATTGGGGTTTGGCTTTGAAGTTGGAGTTTTCTAACTATTCTTTCCTATTTGCCTAAATCTATCAGGCGTCTCTCCACTGGCCTAAATTATCCAAAAGTTTACTCTAATCCCCAGAAGATACATCTCATATGATTATGTTTCCATAAAATCCCTGTATCAAGGTTGATCAGGCAGATGTCATGCTTCACATTTTATAAATGAATGTTAAGGCATTTTGTCTAACCACGGTTAGTCATGGAACTGAGGCAAAAACTGACAGGCCCTCCTTCTTAAATTGGTACTTGGGAATAAAGACACAGACCTACTAGAGAATGGACTTGAGGATATGGGGAGGGGAAAGGGTAAGCTGTGACAAAGTGAGAGAGTGGCATGGACATATATACACTACCAAACGTAAAATAGATAGCTAGTGGGAAGCAGCCGCATAGCACAGGGAGATCAGCTCGGTGCTTTGTGACCACCTAGAGGGGTGGGATAGGGAGGGTGGGAGGGAGGGAGATGCAAGATGGAAGAGATATGGGAACATACGTATATGTATAACTGATTCACTTTGTTATAAAGCAGAAACTAACACACCATTGTAAAGCAATTATACTCCAATAAAGATGTTAAAAAATAAAAAATAAATTGGTACTTGAATATTCTCACTCTCTCCACCATGTCTCCTAGACTCAAGAGCTTAGAGACCTAGAGACTAACTCTCCGATGCTGGAATTTCAGGCAGTGAAAGCAACCTGAGGGACCCACTCTGTATGCTCGCAGTACCTGGCTAGTTTCTTGTACATGCAGCCCATGACTCACTACCACAGTAAACACGCTGTCCATCAGTTAGCCTCCTCCTCCAAATACTCTCTCTCTCCATGGGGAGACATTTCTCTCCAGCCTCTACAAACCAAAAGTAAGCACCTCTTCCATAGCTCCTTAATCCTCCTGGGGAAGCAGGTTCAGCACCTGGAACTCCAGATGTTCAGGACACTCCAGGGACAACCCCGGGCATTTTCCTGCCATTGGAACTATTGTCATCCACGCAGAGGGTAGGAGTGGGGATTACTGAAGGCAGAAAGTCTTCCCTACTTAGAAACCCTCCCTGCCCAAAGCTGCTTTTCTGTGTCAAACAAAATTTTAGCATAATGAAAATCCTGGTTATTATTCAAAAACCTTAAGGACTGGATAACCATCTCCCTCTCTGCCAAAAGAGACAAGTTCACCTTTCTTCCAACCCATGCCACATTCAGCTAGCTACCAGAAGAAGCCCATCTGTTTATTCTTTCCTTGGTTTCTCTCCTTGGGAAAGGAACATCGCACTTGAGACCCTCCCCCAAACACACACACACACACACACACACACACCCCTCTCCTCTCCAGTCAGCTTGTGCCTCCATGCACTATCTCATCCCCACTCCTCATCGTGGAAAGGGAAGAAGAATCAGGTTCAGGTCCAGAAACACAGTACAGGTTGTCCAGATCACTAAGCAGAGGAGACAGAGGCATTTACAAGAAGAAAGGGACACTCCTTGTTCACAGAACCATGCACATGGGGAAAAGTACTCACCTCATAGCCATGTCCTTTTACGTGCTGTGTCTGTCCTTCGCTGGTTCTGGAGGAGCACTGAGCAAAGGTAACTGGGTGGATGTAGTCAGCTTCTGCCAGGGTTGATTTATTGCCCTACAAAGTGGGTGGCAATTGGAGGAGAGGAGCGCAGTTTCCAAAAGACCATAAAAGGGCCCTTACTTTCCTAGTGGCATGAGGAAAGCTCCATTTGCTAATAAAAGGGGAAGGTGGGGTTTTGTCTAATAGTTGTGCCTTTTCTGTGTTCCTGTTCATACCTGATTACTTTGCTTGTCACACTGTATTATGCTTGCTTGTCTGTCCATGTAGCCTAAGGAGCTCAAGAGCCAGGGTCTTAGCCATTTTCTTCACCTCTGTATCTCCTGTGTTTAGTACTCGACCCAATGTCCATTGATGTTTTTAAATACATAGCTCTTTGTTGAATAAGTAAGTGAAAGAATGAGTAATGCTTGGTTCATCACACTGTTTCTTTCTCCATTTTTATTTCCCCAAGTTCTCTTGGTATAACTCAGTTTTTCATTAATTCAAATAAGCATCCCCACCAAGTATCCTAATAAGAGAAACACCATTAAAATGGAAATTGTATTATCTTAAAGTGGGAAGACACCTCTACTGGATATTTGTCATGCTTTCTGACTGCTCAGCATCTTCCCACCTTGAGAATTCCGCCTCTCCAAGGAAGAGGCTAGACATTCTCTTTCACAGTCTTCCTTTTAGCCAAGGTAGAGGCAAGGAGCCTGGGCATGGCCAATGAGATATGCCTGAGATCCGGAAGAAAGTGGAGGGAAGGAGGAAGTGCCACGTGGATTCCAGGACATTGGAGGGGCATCATTTCAGAGGCAGCAGGAACAGGGGACCAAGTAGCACCCTATGCTCAGTATTGGGGTGCAAGTTGCCAGACATGCACTAATGGACGTGGCAAATGGAGTATCCCACTGGGTAATCATGTCTGGTCCCTGACCGCGTAGCTTACAAACCTGATGCTCTTGCCCTCCTGGAGCTTCAGTGAGTCACTAATATCTTTTTAAAAAAATTTCTTCTTCTTAACCTAGCTAAAGTAGGGTTTTCTAATTGAAATATAATTTGCATACCATGACATTCATCCTTTTAAAGTGTACAGTTCAGTGGTTTTTAGTATATTCACAAAGTTGCGCAATCATCACCACTATCTAATTCCAGAACGTTTGCATCATCCCAAAAAGAAGCCGTGTGCTTGCCTCTCCTGTGTTCCTGCAACCACTAATCTACTTTCTCTTTTGATGGATTTGCCTATTCTGAATATTTCATGTAAGTGGAATCATACAGTAAGTGGCCATTTGTGTCTGGCTTCTTTCACTTAGCGGAATGTTTTCAAAGTTTATTCATGTTGTTGCAGGTATCAGGTACCTGCAGGTATCAGTCTATTATTTCTTTTTATGGCTGGATGATATCAATTGTATTGATATATCACATTTTGTTTATCCACTCATCAGTTGATGGTATATTTGGGTTGGTTACACTTTTTAGCTATTATGAGCAATGTTGCTATGAAAATGCATATACAAGCTTTTGTGTGGACATATATTTTCAATTCTCTTGGGGATATACTTAGGAGTGGAATTTATGGGTCATATGGTAACTCTAGCTTTAACTTTTTGAAGAACTGCAGAACTGTTTTCCAAAGCAGTGGCAACATTTTACCTTCCCATCAGCAATATATGAAGGTACATAGTATATGTAGGATATTGCATATTCTATACATAGCAATATATGAGGGTATGCCATCTTTTGATGGCATCTAAGTAATATAGTACCCATAGTAGTCCATGTTTGCTTCAAATGTTCAGTGCATGGCCAGTATACACACACACACACACACGCACAGAAACTTGGTTTCTGCCTCTATAAACTCCTAGAATGACATAGACACCGTATCTTTTGCTTTAGTACAAGAGAGCCTTTGTTAAAAGGGAAAGTGCACCTGGATCTCATTTCAAATTGGGACAATATGTTGGCAAAAGATCAAGAAAGGAGATTTATTGTTACACAAATCTTTCTATTCTTTGTGTGATAGTTTACTCTTAACTCCCCACACCCTGTGTGCACTTGTGACATCATTCACATTAAATGCTAACTGACAATCCCAGCTATAATCTGTTTCCTAAAGTGCAGAAAACAGCTAGCTTCACCATCCCTTCTTGTTAACCAGCACCTGGAAGATATTAGGTCACATGCTTGTGTTGACCAATGAAAAAGTAACAGAGACATTTTGAAGGGAAGAGACAAGCTTGTGAGCCAGTATCTTCCCATTTTTTATTAGTGAGAAGGAACAGTGAAGTTAGCTATTGGCAGAACATTGTGAATCAACTATACGTCGATTAAAAAAATAAAGTGTAAAAAAAAATTGTAGATATCTCAAAATATTGTTTATGCTGCTCATCACACTGACGTTATGACATTAGTTCCACTTGCTAGATCTTGTTATTTAATGTGATAATTTTTAAAAACACCTTATGTATTACTATATTAAATTTTTTAAATATTTGCATAACTGTATTTTAATATAATAGGATTCCTTTACAATAGTATGCATTTTACTTTATGCATTTAAGAACATCATTCTTAGGAGGGGTTCCATAGATGCCACTAGACTGTCAGTAGGGCCCCTGACACTACAAATGTTGCAAACCCTTTCATGCTTCACTCAGAGACTTGGCAATCAGGATTCTCTAGTCAGAAATCTTCTCCTTGAGCATTCTGTAGCAACCAGAGCCAACTTCTAGCAATATGTCCTTGATGATAACATATTTCTCATATATCAAGTAAATAATTCTTTTCTCCTGGTAGCCTTCCTGGGTTTATCAAAGGATAGCTGACAAGTTTCCCATCTTTTTGATCAAGGGATCCCTGTGGTTGTTTTTCCATGTTTCACTAGTTGCCTAGTTAGTGCAACCTCTCATCCAAAAGCCTCTTATTTTGATAATTAGAAATACTAAGCTAACTTACCTATATTATTTTTATGTAGCCTTATGGAGGCACTGACACATGAGTAAACAAGTAGAATCTGACTCCCTGGTATAAGAAAGAAAGAGAGAAAGGAAGAAAGGAAGGAAGGAAGGAAGGAAGGAAAGAAGGAAGGAAGGAAGGAAGGAGGGAAGGAAGGGAGGGAGGGAGGGAGGGAGGAAGGAAGGGAGAGAAAGAAAGAGAGAGAAAGAAAGAAAGAGAGAGAGAGGGAGGGAGAGAAAGAAAGAAAGAGAGGGAGAGAGAGAGGGAGAGAGGGAGGGAGGGAGGGAGGGAGGGAGGAAGGAAGGGAGGAAGGAAGGGAGGAGAAAGGGAGGGGGGATAAATTAGAAGTATGGGATCAACCCATACACACTACTATATATAAAATAGATAAGCAACAAGGATTTACTGTATAACACAGGAAACAATATTCACTATCTTATAATAACCTATAATGGAAAGTAAACTGAAAAAATTATATATATACACATATATATATAAAACTGAATCACTTCACTGTATACCTGAAACTAACACAAAATTGTAAATCAACTATACTTCAATAAAAAAAGGGAAAGATAGAAAAAGACATAGGAAAGTAAACACATTCATCTCTAATACACTCATTTTCAAGTAATACTAAAAGTAAATATCCCTGTTGAACATTAGTATATAATTTCTTTATCCCAAAATCTAACCATCTAGTGTTTTAACCAATAATGTTGCAAATTCTGTTTTTGCCAGAGTTATGTTACCAAGTATAGTAACTTCTCTGATGATTAAAAAAACAACAAACATCCAAGCACACTCTCCCACAAACCTAAATCTAAGAAAAACCCATGCCAGAGGCATAAGAAAAAGGGTGAATAACCATAAATCTGATCATTTCTTTGGTGGATTAGCCTGCAGGAACTCTGATTCTGAAGAGAACAAGACCAATTCACAAGAGTTTGCTGAATAAAAAGAAGTTTTAATGCCTAAGTGAGATTACCCACAGTCAAATTACCACAAAATTCAAAACCTTTCGTAAATCTGCTTGCCTATTTTTAGTTGGCACATGAGTTGCATGCATTTGTGTGAACTGTGGTTATATACATTAGGCACAGAGCAGAGAAATAAGATTTACACATTTCAAAGCATACCACAGCAAAAATAAGTTATTTTTTACATTCAAATTCCTTCCTTCAACTTTGCCTGCTTAAATCTCACCCCAGCCCTATTCCCATAGGCTAAGGATTTCCCCTAGCCCCTCCTCTTGTTTTCAAATGAGCTAGCTCTTCCTTTTTCCTTCCCATGAGGCTACTATTCCTAATATTTGTATGTTATCTTCTTACTTGTCATGGTCACTTTTATCCGCATCATCTGTTCTCTCTCATCTTTCCTGCTTACCTTCCCTGCGTTTGCCTTTTCTTCCCCTTATATCATGCTCTCAGCAAATTATCCCATCTCCCTATAACTATCTGGCAGATGTTCTTTCTGGATACTTTCTTGAGGCGCTAGTTAGCTCTAGGATCCGAACTATCCTGGAAAGCTGTAGCTTGTATATTTAGCAAGAGTGGGCCCATCCCCTAATCACACACACATATACACGCACACATGCTTCATCATGGACCCAGTGCGTCTTCAGTATATGTGTGATTAGCCATCAGTACCATACTAATCACAGAGAGACATCAAGGTAACCCACAGTTTTCCACACCTCCCTACTGCCTATAGCACAGGGCTAAAACACAGACAGAACATAAAACAAAACGAAGAAAATATTTTAGCTGTACTGGGCATGAACTGATTGGCAACACACAATAATTTTATGAGCATGAAGTATAAGTAGTATCAAAGCCATTCGTAGTTAGGATCTTGCTCTAAAAATTCACAGTGCTCTCCATGTCAATGAAGTGAAATTATGTAAGCTGAGGTTTCTGCTGGTCACATCAATGTTTAACACCTGTTGGGAACCAAAGAAAAAGCATTGGGCAACTGGTGATTGAAGTTTCCTACAGTCAAACAAATCAGATACAAGCCAGTGGTCCATATACACTTTCACAAGTCATTGCCTAGCTTCCAGACTGCCCTAAGATTTTCAGGTGAGAAGGGTGTTTCTTAATCCCTTAGAGTATAAAAATCATTCAGTATGTAGGGAAAAGACGACAAGACCCTAAATAATGAAATACACAACCACTGCAGAGAAACAACTGCGCAAATTGGAGAAAATGTCCTCGGAGCCCTCCTTTTATTTCCTGCTTCTCCTGTTCCCTTATGGCGCCTTGATGATTGCCCAGTAAGAGTCTGATATTTCAGTGTTTTTTTCTAGGCAAATACCTTCCATAAAGTTTCACCGCATGTGCAGTAGTTAGCTTGTTTGTCAGCAACAAAATTGGGCAACGTCCTTTATAAGCTCTTGGTCGAGTTGGGGAAGTTGGTTGACAAGAAAACCACAAAAATGAGGAAACAAATAAAAAATACAAACTGAAGGAAAACTTTCATTTCAGGCTTTGTAATCAGGAAGGATTATGAAAAAAGAAAGTTCTGAAAAAAGCAAGAAGTAAGCACACAAGAAAAGAGCCCATTTACCATGAGGCTAGGTATTGGAACCACAACACTGCATTAAATCCAAGGTGCAGATTTTTCACATATTTAACGTTCATGAAATCAGAATGTGTCTTACAATCAACAGGCTTGGAATTACTGTGAACAAGTAGCCCTCCTGACAACTGTCTGTACACGTGTGAACTTCATTGTTACTACTGGTGTTATGAATGGATGGACTGTAAACCACTTAAGAATTATTTTAGAAAGGAATATGAATCTTGGCTGACAGTAAAATCAAAAAAATGCTACGATGAAAACTTGTATAAAGGATCTTAGTGGCTTTGGAGTAAATTGCATAGACAGCAGTGAAAGAATTTTTATGAAATGATGTATCACCAACACCTCTGATAGTTCAGAGGAAATATCTTAACCAATTCAGGCCACATATTTTTCTTCTAAATAATAATAAATCAAATAAAATAATTTAAAATATTTACCTAGAAATTTAAATAATAAAAGAAAAACTTAAATGATATAAAGTGGTTAATAAGATATTTCTAATATTTCTTCACATTCAGAGTTTCCCTCTTCTAAATTACCTTGATGCAGATTTATCAATGTCCATGTATCTCCACCCAACATTTTCCTCTGTAGTATCATAGTAAAATGATAAAAATCTTTGGTTAAAGAAATTTTGTAAAGCTTTCTATATTTTTAAACTAGAAGTTTTAAGTGATAGGAAAGCATAGCATCATACTTCTGTAAGACTTTTTCTTTCTTTGTGGCATGGGAAATAAAGGAGCAAATTTTAACTGATGGTGTCTTATAATTGATGAAATATGGTAGTGCAAGCTGTTTGAGAAGTAGATCTCTGAGGCAAAGACAAAGTTTTACATAGGTTTGCAGACAAGAAGACATACATGACAAGTAAGGATCCAGACCATCAATTCCAAATGATGATAAACCCTGAATTTTCCCTTCATCTCTGTGCTGTCCGCTCTGACACACGGAACACAGAGGGATTCGGGAAGGGCTTTGCAGGAGAGGGTATCATCTGGAAGGGAAGCAGGACGGAACTGCCCTAGGTAGCTCAGGGTTGGGAAATACCATCTGGACTTTTCACTGGTCACAAACCTGTGTTGTAGAGTTGTAGGAGAAGGTGGGTGTTATAACCACGCCGCTCACAGAGATGCTGACACTGGAAACGGAGACACTGCCCACTCCCCAGATCTCAATGTAGCCCAGTTTCAAAGGGTTTGTATCGCTGATGTATTTGTTGAAAATTACATGACTGTGCATCGTATTCTGTCAATTGGGATAAAAGAAACCAGAGGGGGAAAAAATAGCAAAATTTGTTCAAAGTTTTCACCACCTCTTTTTAGGCACAAATGTAGACCATGAAGTAAGATAACTTAAGAGCCCCCCCTTGTGACCTTGGATAGTGAGACCATGATTTTAGCATTCTATCTCCTATTGCCAACTACCATTCAAACTGGCATTGGTTAAGCACTGGCAGGGTCTCTAGAATCACACCAACTCTAAGAAGACGAAGAATCTCAGCTATCAGGAACCTTATATTCCACATGTGGAGAAGTCACAAAATATGCTCACCATTCCAAGGCGACATAGGAATAAGGGCTACAAAACATCGAAACAGCCTGTCCATCCGTGCTTGGTGAATTGGAATAAGCTACTGATGAAATATGAATGGGCTTAATCACAGAAAACTTCCGGGGAGCATATTATATCTCTATCTGAAGTCTAGAGGATGGGGCAGTTGCAAACTAGTAAGATGAACAGTGAAGGAATTCTAGGTGGATTTATGTCATGATTCCCAGCATCTTAGCAAGCTAGTAGAACTCTATATTCTCCCTTCACAGGCCCAGTCACACTCACCCGGCTGACAGAAAAGTGGGCCAGGTAGTAGAGTCCTTTCCCATAGGTATCTGCAAACAAAGAACAAAGTAAGCATGATCTGGAACATGCTGTAGAGTTCTAATTGCTTACCTGTCTTGGTTGAGAAAGTAGGGATGATTTTTGTTTGGGTTTTTTATCTTATTTTTCTTCTTTACAGAGTTCCGTTTTGGGAGATTTAGTCAGACTCTGGCTCCAACCTCAGTTTACACAAAATGTTTGAAATGAGTGTCTAAGAGAGTCGCCTCATATAGTATAGTTTTCTAACACCACACTTAGTCCACTTCTCTTTCTTGTGGCCTGTGATTCCCAACATCTTGGCAGTCACCTCAGAATCTCCAGATTCCTCCTGCTAGAGACACACATATCTGCACACACAACCACATCACAAACACCAAGACTGGTGTATAACTGGTCAGTTTATCTTGAGAGATTTTAGGCAATTTTTTAAATGCCATCTCCAGAGAATAGACTTCTTTGTCCTTTATCCTTAATTTATGCCGCAGGTCCAAGGAGAACATCCTTAAAGGTGGACTAGCCAGAGCTTTGTTACAGGTACTCCCGCCCCACACCCTACCTCGGTGGCTTTCTCACTCTTCCCCATACACTTGCCTCTTTCTAAGTTGCTGATCACTTGGTCAGAAGGCATTGGCTATCCTCTAGAGCTGTGCTGTCTGAGATAGTAGCCACTAGCCAAACGTAGCTATTTAAATTTAAAAATTAAATTTAAATTAAATAAAATTAAATAAAATTTAAACTCGTTGCTCAGATGCACTTGTCATGTTTCAAGTGCTCAATAGCCACATATGCCTACTTGCTAGCATATTGGACAACACAGATATAGAACATTTCCATCACTGCAGAAAGTTCTATTGGATATCACTGGGCCTAGAAATTACTAATGGTACTTGAGACATCCTCCTGAGAGGTTACTAATTCCTGTAAACTCCTACTGGAAAATTCCCCCCAATAAATAGCATAGTTGATAGAGGCATTGCCTCTCTTACTGGGACATGTAATTAGGGAATGTGCCCTTGAACATAAACCATATATGGAAGTATAGCTCAGTTGGCTACAAAGAAACTCTCCCTACGGCTCCTATACTGCTGTTTTCCACAGTGGATTAGGACAGCTGGATAACGGTGAGAGATTCAGAGTTAAGCTTCATATGCATGAGGCACAAGGATCATGTATCATACACTTAAAAGTAACAGATGTGCACGACTGTCTTAACACAGAAAAGGAAACAGCAGCCCTATAAGATATCCAGGAACCTAGCCAGTGGTATTGACATGAATGAATCCGAGGTGGCCCTTACTCACCAATGCTTTGCCCATCATCCCAGAAGAGCCAACCTTCAGCAGTCCCCTCATCATCCAAGGCAACCTTGAAGCCTGTGAATTTCTGGCGGCTGCAGTGATGGAGGAAAGAGACATTGGGTAAAAACAAAGCCACAGCCACAAACCAAGCGTTTTCATAAAAACATAAAGGAAGTGCTTCATGATATAAAGACTGGGTACTGGGATTCCGGAGACTTGGGATCTAGTTCTAGTTCTGTCTCCATAAGCTCTATGACTTCATGTCAGGAATGAATGAATGAATCAAAGGGAATTTCCCTTTAAGGCTGTATAAGCTCATAGGAGCTCTACAATCTCTACAAAAAGCTATAAGCAAACTCACTGGCTTCCTTCCTTTCTCCACTGTGAGGAAAAGCCTAGTGCTTCAATCTTTCTTCTTTCATGACCTAATGTCCACATGTACAGTGAGTTCTGTTTACAGATGTCCTAAGTTCTTCAGTTTTCAACAGAATTTTTGCAATAAAATGAGTAGGGCTCCAAGAATTTTAGTTTGACATCAGACATACATGGATTTTAGTCCCTGCTCAACTCCTCACTAACTGTGTGACTCTGAGTTAATCGCTTAGCCTCCTGAAGCCTCTCTTTGCTCATCTGAGAAATGGGGATGATAACAGTACTTACACCATAGGGCTTATTTTTCCTTTTGTTAGGAAAAACAGATAATCTCCAAATAGAAATCTCCATATTAGTACAGTTCTAGGCACAGAGCAAGCATTCACCTGCTGTCAGCTATTATCAATTATTATATAGGTCTAGAATACAAAGGCTATATATTAGGTCTAGAATTTTAGAATCTTGCATGTAAGGGATCTCAGCCTCAGTTGTCATATGGCTTACACAATTTTTCAGCAGTAATTTTCTTAGCAAAGAGTCAATTATGATCCAGTCTTTTAAAACTAGCATGAACCATGGTTGCTCCTGTTTGACTTCCACTTCAAATGTCACTAATTAGACCTAATATCACACCCACTTAGATCTAAAATAGCTGTTAATTAAGAATTGTTCAGAGTACAGAATCCAAAAAAGGCTAAAATACAAACAAGTAAGCAAGCAAACAAACAAAACTGTTTAGTAAAAGTGCTCTGGGGCCTGAGGGTGCGGTTTACAGATTGGTGGGCTTCACCAGGATCTGAGCTGCCTGGCGTGGAAGGGAGAAATGTGGCACCCTCACTCACCTTAAGTGGGTGTTCTGAGCAGGCTCTTGCCAGGGCAGGATGTAGCCCCCACGGACATGAAGATTAATATGGTCAAGAGGCGCTGGCAAGGACTTCCACTCTCCCCGGGCTTGAATGTCCACACCCTATGGGCCAGAAGAAGGTGATGGAGAGAACACATCTGCCCGAATGACACATTTACCAGACATCTTGTCCACGCTCGGAAACTGCTGCCTGTTCAGGACCTGTTATCACACTTTTCCACGCTCGCCCAGCTGCTCTATGGGATCTTGAGTTGCTGCCAGGGCATCATGTCAGGATCTCTTGTCTTTGGGGGCTTCTGCTGTACACACCCCATGAGATCACAGCTGCCTCTCACCCTACCCTTACCCCACATCCTGTTTCTGCGTAGGAAGTACTGCTAAAGGAGGCTGAGCGAGCCTTCTTTCTTTCTGTTCGGCTCCTGATTCACTCCCCCAAAGACACGTCCAGACCTTCCCTTTGTTTTGTCCCCACTCCACCTCCGTCTCCCTCCACTGCCCCCCACCCCACCCTCACCAACTTCACTAACACCTTTGACTCCTACTTGACAGAAATAATTAAAGTGAACTGCCTTACTTCACAAATCCTTATCTTTAACTCATTATATCTTCCTTTATGTTTCACATCTTGATCTTGCCTGTTACAGGGAGAAGCATCTCTCACCCCAGGCCATAAACCTCGATTCCTAAGAAACCATCCTCCCACATGTTCTCAGCCTAGAGCAAGGCGTCTCGAATTCAGCACTGTGGACGTTCTGGGCCAGATAACCCTGTGCTGTGGGCACTGTTCTGTGCTTTCTAGATGCTGTCCAGTGTCCATCCACTAGATGCATCTCCCCCACTTCCCACCACATTGTGACAACCAAAAATGTCTCCAGACTCGGCCAATGTCCCCTGATAGGCAGGTCCCTCCTTTTGAGAATCACCACTTTAGAGGTAAGGAGCACAGCTACCACCACATTTCTTCACTTTTGGTCCCCAACGTTCATCTTATGCAGATTCGATCTACATCACATTCGCCGGGGTGGACTCTGCTTCGTGCCTGCCTCAGGACCCCAGAGTCTACAGGACTGAATACAAATTCCAGCCCACATCTCTGGGCTTCTTCAGTTTTCTTACTGATATCATGAGAAAACTGAATTATGTGCTTTTTAATGACACTTTATTCTAGTATCTTACGAATGCTGGACTTTTCCTCCATTGATTGTCCTACCTTCAAGTGAAATTTGATACACGTAAAACCGTCAGTTATATTTCTACCAAATTCTTTCTCTCAATGTTTTTTTTTTCATTCTACTACACATTGTGGCTAAATATGATATGCTACCTTCTCATGATTTCCTTTCTAGTACCTAATGAGTCACAGGCTTGTTTCCTTTCCTTTAAATAGTTTCTGACCAGGCTAGCCTAAAAAATTCCTGTTAAAATATCCATAAAGACATGACTATAAGATCAAATCTAAAAGCAGCATTATTAAAATAAGAAATGACAACCTAATGTGACTTTGTAAAGGGGAATTTTCATCAACTGCATAGTCACTGAATATGACTGAGAAGCACTGTTTTAAAAATCCAATATATATTCTACCCTGTAAACAAATAAACAAAATGGCCATGAGTGAAGTAGATAAAAACTTTAATTCACACACACTGTCTGCTCTTAATCTACACTAAAGTAGGTAATCAATAAGACAAGTCAGAGTAATTCCATGCCTCTCCCTCTCCCAAACAGTCTACAAGCTATAATGCCCGATATGACAGAAAGGAGAGAGGGATGGATAGAAAACAACTTCATGGCGTGTTCAGTCGCATAGGCATGATGGAGACAGACGAAAGCTCGTCAAAGAGCTATCAACTGCTGATTTTGCAGCTTGAGAGCCTGAGCAGATGAAGATCCAGCCTTGCCAGAAGCACATCAGCCTGTCCTGCCTCAAGGCACCTGCCCCTTCATCAAACAAGCGCAGTCTAAACGCCAAGCAATAAGGATGGCTTGTTGCTTCTGCAGTCGGATGAGCACAGGAGGGACAGTGTGGGATGGGAGTCCACAGCTACTAAGGTGGCAACGGTAGGAGAAGTCATGATCCCTGGGAAGTGGGAACCACAGAGACAGGGAGATAGGAGTCTTACCTTCTTCACCCACCCTTCACTCAGGCATTTGCTCATTTCCAGCTCCACTGGACAAGCAACAGAGAAACTGGGCAGAAGTGGTAGCTCTCAAGACAAGTAGGACTTTCTTATTTTTCCCTCTCCTGCTTTCTATCTCTTTGCCTTTCTGTTCCACTTTCTGGGTAATTTCCTAGATTGTACCTTACAATTTCTTTTTAAACAAAATTTTTTAATTCCTGCATCATGCGTTTAATTTCCAAGGATTGCTTTGTGAGTATGCTTTGTTTAAAGCATGTTTTCTTATTTTAAGTATACCTTCTTATCTTCCTGAGGAGATAAAAATTTTCTAGCTAACTTCTTAATAACATATGTGCAGAAAATTATACAAATAGAAAATGCACAGCTCAATAAAGTTTTACCAAGTGAACACACCCATGAAACCACCACCTAAATCAAGAAGTGACTATTACCAGCATCCCAGAAGGCTCTCTCATCCCCTCTCATAATAATCACCACACCAGAGGCGGCAACTATTCTGATTTCTATCACTTTTGCCTGTTTTCGAACTTGTATTTCATAAATGGAATCCTACATTCTTTACTGTCTTGAATCTGGCTATTTGTGCTCAAGATTACGTTTGTGATGTTCATTATCTTTGTCTGTGTAGCAACAGTTTATTATTTTCATTGTCCTATAGTATTCATTTTTAAAAATAGAACATGATCTATTTATCGAGTTCACCGTTTATGGACATTTGTCTTATTTCCAGTTTTTTTTGCTATTTTACAAATAGTGCTGCTATGAGACATTCTTGGACTTTTTTGGTGAAAATATATACACTTGAGGAATAAATCTATAACACTATCATTTCTTCCCAGATGTACATTGACATAATATATATATAACATAAAGTGATAAAATATGATATACAATATATATTAAACACAATGAAAATTCTAGTACAAGCTTGTTTTTATTTTCTGGATTGACAATATTTTAATGTAATCTGGGAGAAGATATAAAAATAACAATCATGGGGCTTCCCTGGTGGCACAGTGGTTGAGAGTCTGCCTGCCAATGCAGGGGACACGGGTTCGAGCCCTGGTCTGGGAGGATCCCATATGCCGCGGAGCAGCTAAGCCCGTGCGCCACAACTACTGAGCCTGCGCGTCTGGAGCCTGTGCTCCGCAACAAGAGAGGCCGCGGTGGCGAGAGGCCCGCGCAGCGCGATGAAGAGTGGCCCCAGCTCGCCGCAACTGGAGAGAGCCCTCGCACAAAACAAAGACCCAACACAGCCAAAAAATAAATAAATAAATAAATAAATAAATAAATAAATAAATAAAAAATAACAATCATATTTCTGAAAAAAGATGATGACACATTGGTCTATCATACATTAAACTGTATTATAAATAAGTAATCACTAAAATGTTCAGAACTGACAGAATACATAATTCATAGATTAACAAATCAAAAATAGAAAGGAAAAAAGAGACCTTTCAGACAAATTCTACCATATGTAAAAACAGTACATAATAACAGAAGTTTAGCAAAGCAAAAGTATTGGGAAATTTGACCAAAAAAAGGCTGTATCCTGACATTTCGCTATTCACCAAATGCATTCCAGTGACTGAAAAAACATTAATTTGACTATATAAAAGTTAAAATATCTATCTAAAATTATAAAAAATTTAAAAGCAAATGACAAAGTGGAAAAATACTTCCAGTAAACATGGCAAAGTGTTACCAACTTAAGTGTGTAACTATCCTTTAAAAATCAGTACAATTACTTTATCTTAATAGGAAACTGGCAAAAGAATAGAAAGGTCACAGAAGTATACATGGGCTGTCAAAGATGATCACAAATCAAATCAATGGTGAGCATTAGGAACCATATTGCCTTTAAGAGTGATACAAAGATGAATATAAATATTTTAAAAAACAAATATTGGGGCTTCCCTGGTGGCGCACTGGTTGAGAATCTGCCTGCCAATGCAGGGGACACGGGTTCGAGCCCTGGTCTGGGAAGATCCCACATGCCACGGAGCAACTAGGCCCGTGAGCCACAACTACTGAGCCTGCGCGTCTGGAGCCTGTGCTCCACAATAAGAGAGGCCGCGATAGTGAGAGGCCCGCGCACCGCGATGAAGAGTGGGCCCCGCTTGCCGCAACTAGAGAAAGCCCTCGCGCAGAAATGAAGACCCAACACAGCCAAAAATAAATAAATAAATAAATATTTAAAAAAACAAAAAAAACACAAATATTCAAAGCTGACAATGACTTAGGGAAATGAACACTCTTATCAAGTGCTGATGGGAATGTAAGTTGTTTCTGGTATTTTACCAACTTTTATTAAGGATTCTTGTGTTAAGCATCTTCTCTGGCTAGAAATTCAGAAAACCACTGGGTGATGGGTGGGAGTGGAGCACATGAAAGACATGCTTTCTTGAACAGACAAGATGGAAATTTAGGTTAACAATGTTCTGTTGAATGGAAGAGGTGAAAATTTAGGTACTGTAGAAACAGGAATTATATGAACTATACATAAATTCCTACCTCACTTAAGCATATAATAACCTGTGTGACAACAAAGAAACCCAGTTCAGAAACAGGATCTGATTGAATCATCTGCTCCAAGTGGAGAGCCTAAGTTTCCATTCTATTTACCAGGTGCAAATTTTTCCATGCTTTTGCTAACATCTGAAATACATCCTTCCTCTTCATCTTTTAAAGTACTGAGTATATTTTACTGACACTTCTGTAAACTGTCAGTGGGACTGGGTGCTGATAAAACCTTTTGGAAAGCAATCTGCCAGCATCTGTCAAAATGTCAAATACTTTACCCCAGCAAATTCACTGACCAAAACTTACACCAACATATATGTACAGCGATATTTCCTACAGAATTGCACCATTACTTATAAAAAGAAAAAAAGAAAACAAACTAAAATCCTAACTGTCCATCCACAGAGGTGCTTTGCTAAATGATTCCATACAATGGAACATAACACAGCTCCTAAAAAGAATGGGGAAGAGCTTCAAGTGCTGACATACAAAGATCTTCAAGATATGTTATTAGGTGAATTAATCAAGGTCCAATAGTATGTAGAGTAAGATACTATTTGTGCAAATAAAAAAAGAATACACATATGCTAATCTATGCACAAATTTTTATCAGCAAAGATATATAACAGATTGTTAATGGGGGTTAGCTTTAGAAGGGGGACCAAGGATTGGGAGACAGGGAGAATGGTGAATTTTACTTTCCATTTTCCAATGTTTTCCCTTTTCCAATGTTTGAATTTTTACCAGTGGAGGGATTTTTACTTTCCTAATTTCTTGGCATCCCGTATGTCTTTCAGGGTACCTTTCCAGTCCATATTCCTCTGATATCTTCCATCCTTTAACCAGTATACCTGCATTTATTCTTCCTCTAAATTTCTACACTATATTTTAATATTCCACAGTGTTCCTTATATCGAATGATTTTTTAAATTTTTATTTTATATTGGAGTATAGTTAATTAACAATGTTCTGTTAGTTTCAGGTATACAGCAAAGTGATTCAGTTATACATATACATGTATCTATTCCTTTTCCAAATTCTTTTCCCATTTAGGTTATTACAGAGTATTAAGCAGAGTTCCCTGTGCTATACAGTAGGTTCCTTAACTTGTTCCTTTTCACATGACCAGATGGTGAAATAGGTCTCATACACTTTGTGTATCCTCTAGAATAGGGATTAACAAATTTCACCTTTAAAGGGTCAGATAGGATATATTTTACACTTTGTGGGCCAGATAGCCTCTGATGAAACTACTCAAAACTACTTGATTCTAATTAAACATCAAAATTTTATTTTTTTCTAAATGGCTTGTTCCATCAACATTTGGCTTCCTATGTTTAGTTTTGTCTCAAAAAGAAACAAAAAAAGTTGAAAGACTCAATCAAAACTATTTTCTATTTAAAGGGAACACTCTTGCACTGTTGGTGGGAATTTAAATCGATACAGCCACTATGGAGAACAGTATGGAGGTTCCTTAAAAAACTCAAAACAGAACTACCATACGACCCAGCAATCCCACTACTGGGCATATATCCTGCGAAAACCATAATTCAAAAAGAGTCATGTACCACAATGTTCATTGCAGCTCTATTTACAATAGCCAGGACATGGAAGCAACCTAAGTGTCCATCAACAGATGAATGGATAAAGAAGATGTGGCACATATATACAATGGAATATTACTCAGCCATAAAAAGAAACGAAATTGAGTTATTTGTAGTGAGGTGGATGGGCCTAGAGTCTGTCATACAGAGTGAAGTAAGTCAAAAAGAGAAAAACAAATACCATATGCTAACACATATATATGGAATCTTAAAAACAAACAAACAAAAATTGTCATGAAGAACCTAGGGGCAAGATGGGAATAAATATGCAGACCTACAAGAGAATGGACTTGAGGATATGGGGAGGGGGAAGGGTAAGCTGGGACAAAGTGAAAGAGTGGCATGGACATATGTACACTACCAAATGTAAAATAGATAGCTAGTGAGAAGCAGCCGCATAGCACAGGGAGATCAGCTCAGTGCTTTGTGACCACCTAGAGGGGTGGGATAGGGAAGGTGGGAGGGAGGGAGACACAAGAGGGAAGTGATATGGGGATATATGTATATGTATAACTGATTCACTTTGTTATAAAGCAGAAACTAACACACCATTGTAAAGCAATTATACTCCAATAAAGATGTTAAAAAAAAAAAAAAGCTATTTTCTATTTAAAAGCCATGTATAAAACCAGCAATTCCAGGAAACTTTTCTCTTCGTTGATAGCCCTCACACTTCACTTTCTTTTATATGGTATATATAATTATGTATATATGTATTAGTGTTTATAACATGCAAATATTAGCTCCAGATTAGATGGTGAACTCCATAGGGAAACTTTTCCAGTATATACCACACCCAGAGCTCAGTAAGGTGGTTTGCACCTGGGCAAGGTTGGGACTAGAGTGAGATGTGTAAGGTGCCTAGGATGCACCATTTAAGAAGGCACTTACTCTCAGGGTCCTGCAAACACAGGGGCCGCCTTAAAAAGGAGTGCCTCCTTAAACCGTGTGCCCTAGGCACCTTACTTGCTTCACCCTGGCCCTGGCCCTGCACCCAGGAGCCTCAGTGTACTCAGAATGACTGCCTGTTAGTGAATAAGCCAGTCAACATGCAAGCTCAGGACAAAGGCTACACTCACTTAAAGGAAGTTGGCTGCTCCCTCCCAGAAAGGCCCTCTTTGGGAAGCACACAGCAGTCTTAACCTACTGCCAACCAGAGGACAGATCCAGCTCAGGAAAAAAGGGCGTGTCAGGGAGGACTCAGGGCTCCATAAGACAGAGAAGAAAAGGAACAAAATTTCCATTGTCCTTGCAGGGTTTTCACCCAATCCCACTACAAATGGCTTGGCTGAAAGGGCCCAGAGCATGCTCTGCCTCTTGTCCTCCTGCTGTTATCCTTTTGTTGTATTTCTAGTTTGCTGCTTTGCTCTGCTCAGAAGTCAGGAGAGGAGGACTAGTTAGAGAGAGAGGAGACACTACCGTTGATTCTTCCTCAAGAATCAAACTCTGGACTTCCCTGGTGGTGCAGTGGTTAAAAATCCGCCTGCCAATGCAGGGGACACACGTTCAATCCCTGGCCCGGGAAGATCCCACATGCCACGGAGCAACTAAGCCTGTGAGCCACAGCTACTGAGCCTGCGCTCTAGAGCCCACGAGCCACTACTGAGCCTGCGTGCCACAACTACTGAAGCCCGTGTGCCTAGAGCCCGTGCTCCACAACAAGAGAAGCCACCGCAATACGAAGCCCACACACCGCAACGAAGAGTAGCCCCCGCTCGCCGCAACTAGAGAAAGCCTGTGCACAGCAATGAAGTCCCAACGCAGTCAAAAATGAATTAAATTAATAAATTTATAAAAAAAAAATCAAACTCTGATTTGTCTGTGTCCCTGCAAAAGAACACTGCTTGTACAAATTTACATTCCCACCAACAGTGTAGGAGGGTTCCCTTTTCTCCACATCCTCTCCAGCATTTGTTGTTTGTAGATTTTTTGATGATGGCCATTCTGACCGGTGTGAGGTGATACCTCATTGTAGTTTTGAGTTGCATTTCTCTAGTAATTGGTACAGCCACTATGGAAAACAGTATGGGGGTTTCTTAAAAAACTAAAAATAGAACTACCATATGACCAGGAATCCCACTCCTAGGCATATACCAGAGAAAACCATAATTCGGAAGGATACATGAACCCCAGTGTTCACTGCAGCACTATTCACAATAGCCAGGACATAGAAGCAACCTAAATGTCCATCAACAGAGGAATGGATAAAGAAGATGTGGTACATATATACAATGGAATATTACTCAATCATAAAAAAGAACAAAATAATGCCATTTGCAGCAACATGGATGGACCTAGAGATTGTCATACTGAGTGAAGTAAGTCAGACTGAGAAAGACAAATATATGATATCGTTTGTACGTGGAGTCTAAAAAAAGGCTACAAATTAACTTATCTACAAAACAGAAATAGAGTTACAGATGTAGAAAATAAACTTTTGGTTATCAGGGGGTAAGGGAGGGGAGCAATAAATTGGAAGATTGGAATTGACATAAATAAACTACTATATATACAATAGATAACTAATAAGGACCTACTGTATAGCACAGGGAACTCTACTCAATACTCTGTAATGGCCTATACGGGAAAAGACTCTAAAAAAGAGTGGAGGGCTTCCCTGGTGGCGCAGTGGTTGAGAGTCTGCCTGCCAATGCAGGGGACACGGGTTCGAGCCCTGGTCTGGGAATATCCCACATGCCGCGGAGCAACTATGCCCGTGAGCCACAATTACTAAGCCTGCGCGTCTGGAGCCTGTGCTCCGCAACAAGAGAGGCCGCGATAATGAGAGGCCCGCGCACCACGATGAAGAGTGGCCCCCACTTGCCGCAACTAGAGAAAGCCCTCGCACAGAAACGAAGACTCAACACAGCCAAAATTAAATAAATAAACCCAAAAAAGTTTAAAAAAAAAAAAAATAATATGACAAATATATAAAATATTAAAAAGAGTGGATATATGTATATGTATAACTGACTCACTTTGCCGTACACCTGAAACTAACACAACATTATAAATCAACTGTACTCCAATAAAAATTAAAAAAAAAAAAAGAACACTGCTTGAAGCTTCTGTGAAAGACTGTTTTCCCAACTGAGTCTCTGGGGTTTAGACTAGCCCAGAAAAGTCATATGACAGAGAAGGCTGTGTTCCTTCCCCATTTCTAAATGCATTTGCATTGCACCAGCTCACAAAAGTCGGGCCTCATACCTCTGTGTACATTTTACATACTGCCTAGGACCTTGCTTACCTTAGGAAAGTACATTTAACAACTCCACTTTGGGCATCTATGCTATAAAAGAAGGTATTATGTAAAAAGACAGAGGGGAAAAGGCTCCTAATACTTATGAACTTCCAGTCTAGCAGGGAGAATATAAACAAAAACCATAGTTTCCAGCACAACTTCAAGCATTTACCAGTGTCTGCCATTATACACCACTGTGAATAGTGGCGGTATAAGGAAAGATAAAAACTAACACATAAAGAACACCCACAAAAAGCCAGGCACTACAGGAGATGCTTTTACGCATTTCAGAACAATTCTGTGAGGGAAGCGTTCTTTCCCCATGTGGAGGTGAGAAACATGAGGCTACAAGGTTAAAAGGGACATGTCCAAGAACACACAACAAGTGGGTTACGGAGCCAGAATTTGACCTGAGGTCTGTCAGATTCTAAAGCCTGTGCATGCTATCATTTCCCCAGGTTGTATAGAAACAATCAGAAAAACTTACCGTGTAGTAATCATACCAGCGGGCTCTAGGGAAATATGCAGTGAGATTTCTGGCGTTCTAAAATTAAACAAAAAAAAACAAGGCATGAGCAGTGGGCTCAGCCCTCTAGGGCAGAGTAACCCGTTTGCAGAGTACAGGGGTCAAAACAAAGCAATGGCCTTGAACCCACAGGCCTCTTCTCTCTAGAGGTCACCAGTGTTGGGAAAGGCTCCCTTCTCTGATCCCGTCTCAAACTGGGGAGATTTGCCTGACCAAAAATGGTGGTTTCTGTAAAACCCTTTGGGATCCGGGATTTAAGGGGGAAAAAAAAAAATCATCATTTACTTATAGACTTATCCCATATCCTCTCTAAAGAGACAAACTGAGGTTGGGTCTAGAGCAGAAAAAAAATTTGTAGGTTTACGGCACCAATACTTCAGAAATTATGATTAGTGCAGTAAGTTTTGGAGAAGATCCGGTTAACTGTTATTTTAATCAGAAGCCTAATCATTGATAAATGAAGTAAAGAAATGGCTGCCTGAGGACCTCTTTTGGAGGAAGGGAAGAGCTAGCCAGCAACAAAATTATACACATTGCTACAAATGATCCTTCTGAAAAGTTTTGTTTTAATGGTGATAGAGGATAGCAAGGATTTCCTTATAGTACTGTCCCCACCTGACTCATACTCCTTATTTCAATTAAAGAAGAAATGATTATATCTTCAAATATATCAAAGGGTTTTTTCCTTCTTGATTATCCAATGAATCAGAATTCATTATACTGATTTTAAAGATGAGGGAGCTGAGGACCAGAACACCTAAGTGATGAACTTCAGCTCAGAGGGAGAGGAAGAGACAGAGGTAGAATAAGAAACCACATCTCAGGACCCCATCAGATGAGGCCTCTTCTCCTCGACTAGTCACCGGCCTCATAGCTGGGATCCTCTATTCATCAGAGGCCTCCATACTCACAGGCTCTAGGACAGGGCTGACCAGGAAGGCTGGGCCCAGAAGGAACTGACTGTCTACATCCCAGGTCACCTGGTCTGACACAAACCTGGAGAGGGAAACCAAGGTACCACAATTAGGACCCCTACAGGACTCCAGATCGAGGCCTTGAAGAAACTCCGCAAGTTCAGACCCAAGTTGGAAATCCAGCCGCATCCTATGCCATCCTTTATTCTTGCCCTAGGTCAACCTTAATTAGATGCATGCTCACTTTCTACATGTCATGTTCTTCAAACCCCAGAAACGGCTGGATTTAGACACGTTCTCACCTAACAATATCTCCACACGTTTCTTAACCACAGCACATTTTAACGCAAGAATGGCCTCCATTCCTCAGATATGCCCCTGGAATGCCTTCTTTTGTGACCTGAGCTACTATAAAGGATAGGTAGGTCTTTACAGGCCCAAATTAGAAAGAAATTATTCGTGTTGTATTGTATATCATTTTGAAATTTTTCAAAAAAAATCAGTAGTCTTTTACCAAAGAGCTAAGGTGTGACTGACACCATGCTAAGAGGAGTCATAACGTACAGTCTGTGCCTAGAGAGCTTTTGGCAAAAGCAGTCATGCCTTTAATTTGGAAGAATTGTTTTCTTCAACTGCCACCATATAGAATAAAGTTATCACTTAGTCATTGGTATCCTCGCTAGACACTCACTCATGGAGAAGAGGCCGCACAACAGTGCTGCCCTCTGTGTTGGCCCTGTGCATCAGGGTGTACAGATATGGCAACAGGGCGTATCTGGTCTGCAGGACACTTCTGGAGATAGTCACAAAGGTAGAATCCCAGGACACAGGGTCTTGCCTCTAAGGAGAAAAGAAAGTGTTCAGGGCTCAACTTAGGGGACCTGGGGGATGTAAGGAGATCACTGAACATTTATTCCAAATGAAGATCAAACAGAGCTAAACCAACAATGACTATAGATGAGACTCAAAGAATATTTTTAATAGACCAAAAGAGGTCACTGAAGCTTTCCCAGGACAGTTGAAAAAAATTCCCCATAAGAAATGGGGGGTGGGGTATATATTTGGTACAATGCCCAAACTGAAAGAATATTGATTCATTGAAACATGAGGATTTTTTCATGTACTTGTTGGCTATTTGTATATCTTCTTTGGAAAAATGTCTATTCAGTTCCTCTGCCCATTTTTAAATCAGATTTTTTTTTTTTTTTTTTTTGCTATTGAGTTGTATGAGTGCCTTATATATTTTGGATATTAACCCTTTATCAGATACATAGTTTGCAAGTATTTTCTCCCATTCTGTGGGTTGTCTTTTCATTTTGTTGATTCCATGCAGAAGCTTTTTAGTGTGATGTAGTTCCACTTCTTTAATTTTGCTTCTGTTCTTTGTGCTTTTGGTGTCATATCAAAAAAAAAAAATTGCCAAGAACAATGTCAAGTAGATTTTTCCCTGTTTTCTTCTAGGAGTTTTATGGTTTCAGGTCTTAATCCATTTTGAGTTAATTTTTGTGAGTGTGGTAAGATTTATTTTTGTGAGTGTGCCTGTGATTATCTAGTTTTACCAACATCATGCATTAAAGAGACTATGTTTTCTCCACAGAGTATTTTTGGCTCTCTTGTCAAATATTAGTTGACAGTACACGCAAAGGTTTATTTCTGGGCTCCGATTCTGTTCCATTGGTCTATGAGTCTATTTTTTATGCCAATACCATACTGTTTTGATTACTAGACCATATGGTTTTGATTATTATAGCTTTGTAATATAGTTTGAAATCAGGACGCCTGATGCCTCTAGCTTTGTTCTTTCTCAGGACTGCTTTAGCTGTCCGTGGTCTTTTGTAATTCCTTACAACTTTTAGGATATTTTTTTCTATTTCTGTGAAAAATCCCATTAGAATTTTGATTGGAATTACATTGACTTCATAGATGGTTTTAGTACGGACATTTTAACAATGTTAATTCTTCTGATCCATGAACACAGAATATTTTTCCACTTGTCTCTTTCATCAGTGTCTTACAGTTTTCAGTGTACAGATCTTTCACCTGCCTGGTTAAGTTTATTGCTAAGTACTTTATTGTGTTCTGATGCTATTGTGAATGGGATTGTTTTCTTTATTCCTTTTTCAGATATTTCACTGTTATTGTATAGAAAGGCAATCGATTTCTGTATGTTGATTTTATATTGTGCAACTTCACTGAATTCATTGATTAGTTTCTAATAGTTTTTTGGTGACATCTTTAGGATTTTCTGTATATAAGATCATATAAACTGTAAACAGAGACCATTTTACTTCTTCCTTTCTGATTTGAATGCTTTTTTTTTCTCATCTGATGGCTCTGACTAGGACTTCCAGTACTATGTTGACTAGGAGTAGTGAGAGTGGGAACCCTTGTCTTTGTCCTGATCTTAGAGAAAAAGCTTTCAACTTTTCACTGTTGAGTATAATATTAGCCATGAGCTTGTCATATACGGCCTTTATTATGTTGAGGTACATTCCTTCTATACTCAATTTGTTGAGAGTTTTTAATCATGAAAAGATGTTGTATTTGTCAAGTCTTTTTTTTCCCTGCACCTATTAAGATGATCATATGATTTTTATCTTTTATTCTATTAATGTGGTATATCACATGATTTGCATATATTGAACCATCCTTGCATCCCAAGGTTAAATCCCACTTGATCATGATGCATCATTCTTTCAGTGTGCTGTCAAATTCATTGTACTAATATTTTGTTAAAACTTTTTAGAACTATATTCATCAGGGATATTGGCCTGTTTTTCTTTTCTTGCAGTATATTGGCCTCTTTTTCTTTTCTTGTAGTGTCCTTATCTGCTTAAGTATCAGGGTAATGCTGGTCTTGTAAAATTAGTTTGGCAGTGTTCCCAAACCTTTAATTTTTTGGAGGTGAGAAGTATTGGCATTAATTCGTCTTTAAATGTTTTATAGACTTCACCAAGGAAACCATCTGGTCCTGGGCTTTTCTTTGTTGGGAGATTTTTGATTACTGATCTCCTTACTCATTACTAGTCTGTTCAGATTTTCTATCTCTTCATGATTCAGTCTTGGTAGATTCATGTTTCTAGAAATTTACCCATTTCAACCAGGTTGTCCAATTTGTCAGTATATAATTGTTCATAGTAGTCTCTTATGATCTTTTATATTTCTGTGGTATCAGTTATAATGTCCCCTTTTTCATTTACAATTTTATTTATATTTGAGCTTCCTCTCTTTTTGTCTTAAGAAATCTAGCTAAAGGTTTGTCAATTTTGTTTATCTTTTCAAAGAACCAGCTCTTAGTTTCATTGATCTTTTCTATTTTCTGGTCTCTATTTTATTTATTTCTGCTCTGATCTTCGTTATTTCCATTCTTCTGCTAACTTTGGGCTTAGTTTGTTCTTCTTTTGCTAGTTCCTTGAGGTGTAAAGTTAGGTTGCTTATTTGATATCTTTCCTTTTTCTATAAACTTCCCTCTTAGGACTTGGAATGGTAGTTATCAGGGGCTGGGAGGTGAGAGAAATGGGGAGATGTTGGTCAAAGAGTAAAAACTTCTTGTTATAAATTAAATATTTCTGGTGATATAATGTATAGCATGGTGTCCATAGTTAACAATACTGTATTATATACTTGAAAGTTGCTAAGAGCGTAGATATTAAACGTTCTCACAACAAAAAAGAAATGGTAATTATGTGACATGATGGAGGTGTTAACTGACCCTACTGTGATAATCATTTCACGATATATATGTATATCAAATTTTAAAAAAAGAAACATGAGGGTTTAATGGTTTTGAAGATGTCCTTGGGGAATACAGACTACATTACTTGTAGTTCAAAAAGGGAGTCTGTGTTCCTGGTGACACAGAACTTTTGAGCTCTGAGCTCAAATGTCCTACCCTGGCCCCAATGCTGTTGTGGTTCCTCGAGAAGGGGTAAAAGGCCCCCAGCTGCATCCAGCGAGCACACATTTCATATTCAGCATCTTGAAAGAATCCACAAATATCTGCTCCTGTCTGAAACAGGGTAGAATAAAATGGGCCCGTTAATGATTTCTGAAAGATGTCACCATCTGCTTGGTGATTAGGAGTAATCCAAAGGACACTTACAAAGGATATGCCGAAGAGGCTAAACTCCATCATGCCTGCAACGAGAACCACAGCTGTGTCAGACAAGGCACTCAGGACCTGCCTCCTCTTCCCTCCTTGGAGAAGCCTTGATCGAAGACCCCAACTCCTCTCCTCTCCCAGCAGCCCACACACCAATGATAGATTTCTTCAGCTGGTCCCACGCAGCCGTGTTGTCACCCAGCCAGTGTCCTCCCCAGCGGCCAGAAGAGGGAAAAGTGGAGCGAGTGATGATGATCCCTCGCTGTCCCGTCACCTCCTGCACAGCTCTGCTCGGAGGGGAACAAGGGGGTGATTTAGGGCACAGCAGGCGAGGAAAGGCCACAAACCTTCTCCTCCCAGAGCTCCTGAGCCTAGGGCATGGTGACAAAATATCTCCTGGGTCACAGAAGGGAATATGGAAATCTGAGCCATGAGGTTCCTCACTGACTGACTCCATATGATGGTGATAATATTAAAAGTTGTATCTTTACATTGTGTTTTATAGTGTTTCATATAAAAAAAAAACTTCACAATGTAATAAACTCACCAGATCACCTAAAAATAATAGGTAATCACTAAATTTTGCTATTTACTCAATACTTAGTTTATATATTTGGGAAAGAAGAAGATGAATTCCTTTATAAGGCTTTCCTTAGGATACTTCTTATTAAGCACTGAATGAGCACACAAAATGGGACAGTGATAATTAAGTAGAACACCAGTTGGCTACCCAAAAAGAATGACAAAAAATAAATTCTAATAGAGATGAGTCACTTTTGAAAAAAAGGAAAGAGATATCCAGTCCTCTGTGTTCCCTTACAATAACTAAAGTTATTATAGCATCATCCACGCTGCGTGATAAACTTACTTATGTCTCCACGTGTATTTCCTCCACTAGGACTATCAGTCTCTTACTTAAATAAGGACCATGCCTTATTTAAATCTGTCCTGCTAACTAGGATCACAGGGTCTGGCTCCGTGCTCATGAGTATTTAATAAACGAGAATTGCGACAGAGCTATAATTAAAGCCTTCTTAACTCTTGGAAGAGGGAATGAAAGGACGAGCAGTGTAGCTTCATCAGTCCCTGGCTGTCCCTGCAGGCTGTCCCGACTGGAGAAGGTAGTTGATGACTCACTCGTACGTGGGTCTGGTCTGAGCCCATCCGTACAGGCTGTGCACGTCGTAGTGCCGCACCGGGGAGCCATCAGGCAGGAGCTGCTGGCTCTCCATGCACAGGGTCTTGCTGCTCAGGCCCCTGTCCCTGGACTCCAAATCTGAGGAGAAAGATCTAGTGATGTGAAATCCACCCCTGCCTGATCCTGTTTATCCTTGACCTCTCCTCATGGGATTGGACTCTGGATCATAAGACTAACTTGACCCCTGCAATGGGTGCCTCTCCTCCCCAGGGGCATGGAAACATGCCCGGCTCTGAGCTACAATGGCACTCGCAGGTGTTTTCAACATCCAGGGCCCCAGAGGGTTCCCCAGGAGAAAGCAGGGGCATGGGGAAGAACGCAGTTGTCAAACACTTACTGCGTGACAGGCTCCAACCTAGGCTTTTAACATGTACGTTATCTTATGTAATTCTTATCATAGTTCTTTGGAGAAGATATCATTATCTTCCTTTTACAGTTTAAAAAACTGAGATCAGAAAATAGCAAGTAATCTGCTAAAGGTCACACAGCTCATAGCGAGTATAATTTCCGGAGCCAAGACATGAACACAAGTACAACGCCAAAGTCACTGACTCCATGATAAGGCAAGGCCATTACTTTCCACCCACTGGTGACACAATAAATTCCTGTGGAGGGATTAACATGAGCCTGAAGAAGTAAGACACCTAGCCGTGGGATCCTTTAGAGACATCACCACAGTTAAGTGTTTTTTGAAAAAAATTTGAGAAACTTACCCAAAGGGACCAATAACTTGCCCACACCCAACTGGGTAAAGTTCTTGGAGTGTGTTTGTCTTTGGTCCCCCCAAAACCAGAGTGTCAGTCAGGATGTCCCTGAACATCAGGATAAATGTCTGGCTGCTGGACTCTTGCAGCTCACTCCCTGCAGCCATGGCACTGCCAGTAGAGGGGGCCAAGGGTCCTTACGTGGCATGTAGGGAGGGTGGTTCAGATAGGCATCCTTGCAGCCTGGAGGGACTGCCCCACTCACGAAGCTCGCCGGTTCATTCATATCCTGGAAATGTCAAACACAGGAATACTTTACTTTTAAAAAGAATTATATACTGTCAACTCAGAGACAAGGAAGTAGAGAATAATTGTTCACCATCCAGTAATTCCATAGATACCAGCCCAGGGAGATTCATCAAATCCAGCCTGAAAAAGATCAATTAAGCCCTACAGAATGACTGGCTGGAGGATTTGAAAAAAATTCTCACTCAGGGTGTGAGGCAGGCTCAGTTCCAAGGAATTCCTGGTAATCAGCTTGGAATTCTACAGCAAGAACTTCAGACAAGGTACAAGGTATGAGGAGTATCAGAATGGTCCACTCCAGATTGGAGGAACCGCAGTCTGATATGTCCAAGGTCTTTCTTGGATGACTATTACACCTTTTGATTAAAGGTCAGTAATACATATGCTTAGGCACACAGAGATAGAAACACACCTATTCCCATGCACACAGACACAAACACACACACTTACAATCCACAGGCCATCAAACTTCAAGCTCTTCTCTGGATCCCGTGGATTGGTGTACATTTCTCTCAACTCCCTTTTCCACCACGTGATGGTTGAATTACGGAAAAAGTCCGGGAAGGCCACATAAGCTCGGTATTGCTGTAAAAAGTAAATACAATTTATTTGTCCCAAACAAATATATTAGACAGAAAACAGGCATTTCCTGAAAGCTTAACTCATGCAAAGCCTACACTGTGTGGTGATAGTTAATCCAAAGTTATGAGCTTAAGTAATGTTCTTGGCTTATTTGAAATACAATGAGCTCAAAGAACAGAAATGAGCACAAATGAGACACCTTCTTATCATTTGGAAAGCATCCATGGACTGTTTTCCTCTTTGTATCAACATGAATGGTAGCCATCAACACCCTGAACTCACTTTTTCCACCGTCAGATACCCACCCCTCAACTTCTGTCCTGCAATTTCCTAAGCACTCCTCAAAGACAAAGCATGAGCCAGGGAGACTGCAGCTTGAAAGGGGCAGACAGCAGATGCATTGTCAACAGGTTGAAAAGAAACATCCAGCTGATCCTCTCCTATCTCATTCCCAGTAGGAAAAAAGGGTGAGAGATAAGACTGCATTTTATTACATAAGACTATCTAACTGATATGTATCTGGGTTTTCTATGGTTTCAGAATCACTTGAATAGTGCAGTTGTGTGTCAACTAAATTGGGAGGACTTAAAAGAGGAAGTTTCAACTCCCCTTTCTCTTATCTTCTTCAAATAATAAAAAACTGTGTCTTTATTTTAACCTGAAAAATGGACCCAAGGTATAACTCCTGAACTATAACCCTTTTGAGATCAAGGCCCTTGTTGACTTTTGTATTCCCCAACCATGCTTAGCTTAGAAGCTGACATAAGATAAATGTTCAGAGCATAATTGTAAGTTCACGCCACTTAGCAATAGCAAATATTCTTAAATTTCTATATAGCTATGATGCTTGTTATGGAGCTTTATGGTCCTTTGTATGTCTCAGTAAATTGGTTCCTCTGTGTTCATCAGTGTATTTCAAGAGTTAAAAAGCTAAATAATGCTGGTGGCAAGAGTGTGGGTGGGGAGGAAACAACAGAAAAAGGACTTGGTCTAGGGAACCTCCAGTACCTATACATGATAGGCAAAAGGCAAGTGGAATCCCAAATGTCTAGAAAAAAGGCCAAAAAGAACACACAGAAAAAACCAGAAATGGATCAGTGTGCAGGGATCCAGCTCACAGAGAGCTTCCGAGGTAGTGAGCCAGACCACTGAGCATCTCGTGAAAGGGAGGCATGCCAAGGTTGCCTTTTTGTTAGAAAATGGACATAGAAACATGGACCCAACAAAATAGAACCTTTCACCAGAAACAGAGAACTCCAGCTCAGGCAGGGTTAGAAACATGGGGTAGAGGAGGGAAGTGGAGAATTGGAATAAACAGAGTCAACACCAGCCGCGTCCAAGTGATAACTGAATCCCAAATGAGATACAAGTGAGAAACTTGACTAACTTTGATTTATTAACCCCACTAAAAGGTACTCTGACCCTTACCCATGAAATTTAAAATGTTCTGCTGTTCTCCAAGGTACTGGCTCTGCCTCACTCCTGTCTGTATTCCACTCTTGCCTCATTGCTTCTGTCCTCACTTTCCCTAGTCCTCAACTCATGATGTACCCACTTGCATGTCTGGTCCCAGGATTACTTATCACAATCCATTGTGTGCTACCAAAATGCAATTCCTAGGCCCCATGCCAGGCTTACTGTATTAAACATCTAAGCTTCAGATCCAGTAGCCTCAGGCCCACTAATCTCATCAAGTGGGTCTTATTAATATAAATAGTTAAAATCATTCTATCTATTGAGAATGTCTTATGTGCTACCTAACAAACACTGCGACCCCCTAATGAAGTATTTCTCATCAGGGGCACAATTGGCATTTAGGGCAGGAGAATTCTTGGTGGAAAATCCCCTGCAATTGGGGCATCCCTGGTCACTGCCTACAAAATGTCACTTGGTGCTCCCCTTGCAATAATCAAAACTGTCCCACAGATTTCCAAATGCCCTCAAGGTGGCAGTATTGCCTCTAACGGCCGATGTACTGCGGGGCTCACACAGTGGTAGCCAACTTCTTGATTGCTGAAGTGGCCCTCTCCCCAGCATACTGATTTAAAAGTCATGGTACTGCCATAAAAACAGACACATAGACCAGTGGAACATAATAGAAAGCCCAGAAATAAACCCACACACATGCAGTCAATTAATCTTTGACAAGGGTGCCAAGAACACAAATGGGGAAAGGATAATCTTCTGTTAACAGTGTTAGAAAAATGTGGATATGTAGAGAACAACGTATGGACACCAAGGGGGGAAAGCGGTGGGGGGTGGGGGGGTGGTGAATCTAAGAAAAAAGAAAAACGTGGATATCCACACGCAAAAGAATGAAACTGGACTCCTATCTTACACTGCTCACAAAAATTAATTCAAAATGAATTAAAGACTTAAATGTAAAACCTGAAACCATAAAACTCCTAGAAGAAAACACAGGAAAAAGCTCCTTGACATTGGTCTTGGCAATGATTTTTTTGGATTTGACACCAAAAACACAAGCAACAAAAGCAAAAATAAACAAGTGGGATTACATCAAACTAAAAAGCTTCTCCACAGTTAAGGAAACAATCAACAAAATGAAAAGGCAACTTACAGAATGGGAGAAAATATTTGTAAATCAAATACCTGATGAGTTAATATCAGAAGTATATAAGGAGCTTATACAACTCAATAGCAAAAAAACAAACAAACAAAAAAACAACCCACAAATCTATTGATTTAAAAATGGACAAAGGACCTGAACAGACATATTTCCAAAGAAGGCATACAAACGGCCAACAGGTACATGAAAAGGTTCTCAGCATCACTAATCATCAAGGAAATGCAAATCAAAACCACAATGATGGGCTTCCCTGGTGGCACAGTGGTTGAGAATCTGCCTGCCAATGCAGGGGACACGGGTTCGAACCCTGGTCTGGGAAGATCCCACATGCCGCGGAGCAGCTGGGCCCGTGAGCCACAATTACTGAGCCTGCGCGTCTGGAGCCTGTGCCCCGCAACAAGAGAGGCCGCGATAGTGAGAGGCCCGCGCATCGCGATGAAGAGTGGCCCCCCGCTTGCCACAACTGGAGAAGGCCCTCGCACAGAAACGAAGACCCAACACAGCCATAAATGAATAAAGAAATAAATAAAAATTAAAAAAAAAAAAAGAAAAACCACAATGATAATCTGTTAGGACAGCTTTTATGAAAAAGATGAGAGATAACAAGTGTTGGCAAGCATGTGAAGAAAAGGGAACCCTTGTGCACCGCTGGGGGGAATATAAATTGGTACAGCCACTACAGAAAATACTGGGTTAGCAAAAACTTCGTTAGGGTTTTTCCATAAGATGTTATGGAAAAACCAGAACAAACTTTTTGGCTAACCCAATAGTATGGCATTCCCTCAAAAAATTAAAAATAGAACTACTGTATGATCCAGCAATTCTACTTCTGGGTATATATCCTGAAGGAAGTGAAACTAGCATCTTGAAGAGATATCTGTACTCCCATGTTCATTGCAGCATTTATTCACAATAGCCAAGATGTTGAAGTAACCTAAGTGTCTGTCCACAGATGAATGGATAAAGAACGTGTGGTGTCTATACATACGATGGAATATTATTCAGCTATGAGAAAGAAGGAAAACCTGCCATTTGCAACAACATGGATAAGCCTAGAAGGCATTATTCTAAGTGAAATAAGCCAGACAGAGAACGACAAATTCTGTATGATCTCACTTATATGTGGAATCTGAGGAAAAAAAAAAAAAAGTTGAACTCATAGAAACAGAGAGTAGAGTGGTGATTACCGGGTGCCAGGGGGTGGGGGAAATGAGGAGATGCTGGTCAAAGGTTGCAAGCCTTCATTTATAAGATGAATACGTTTCTGAGACTAATGTACAACATGGTGATTGTCGTTAATAATACTGTATCGTATACTTAAAAGTTGCTAAGAGAGTAGATCTTAAACATTCTCACCACACAGTACACAAATGGCAACTATGTGAAATGATGGATGCATTACTTAACCTGATTCTCATAATCATTTCATGATATATATGTATATCAAATTATCACATTGTACACTTTACATATATACAATTTTATTTGTCAATTATATGCCGTTAAGCTGGCGGAAAATACTAAAAACTAAATAAAGAAAGTCAAGGAGCCCATGACCCTGAACTTCTCTGGCGGATTCCTATGTCCATGTGGGCTGCCTGGACCATGAAACTTCAAGTGATCTTCTGTGAGAAGCAACAGAGATCACAGCAAGCTAGGTTCTCTCCCTTGGGTCCTCATCTGAGATCCATTACAAGTAAGAACCTGTTCCCAGGAGAGTGCAAGTTTTAACATATGGCTGGAAACTGGAAGATAAGATCAAAGTTGGGAAACCCAAGGAAAGATGGGGGGATTTATAAGAGAGAAGATGGAAAAGCCTGTCCATGAAAAAAAAGAGGTACAGAGAAAATTACCCAATCACTAAAGACAGGGGTGGGAGACTGTTTAAAAGAGATACACAAGGCAAATACAACAATAATGAAAACAACAATAAATACACTAATTCAGACAAAAGGCACTGTTTCTTCGAGGTATCATTCAGCGGAAATTTCATGGATGTTTGCAATCTGACAGCCTTGGATTGGAAATCACCACTCTGTCACCTAAAACCATGGACACAAGTAATTTAAGCTCTCTGAGTCTTAGTTATGCAAAGTATAATAATATCTACCTCCCAACTGGGGCAAAATATTGCATGTAAAGTGACTGGCACACAGACAGACACACAGGACATGTTCCCTACGTAAGTTTCCTCATCTCGCGCCCATGCCCATGCCATGGGGATGTCCAGTATCCTAAGTATGGCTGCACCTTCCTGGCAACCCTGATTTCACCCAACATCCATACAGGCCCTTTACCTCCACTTGACTTTCCCAGTCTAGAGAACTGTTGATAACAATATCAGGAAAATCAGGCCAGACCTGTGAAGAGAAAAATGTTTAAAAGCAATGCACTAGATAATTTATCTTATATAGCATCTCCTAAGAAACTATAAACTATGCCCTAGAGGTGATAATTTGATTTTCTTGTAGGGTTGATCTAAAGAAAAGTGGATCTCACAATGCACATACATTCCTTTAAAATTCCTTAACAGTGGTGACAAATACTGATGGAGAAAATGACAACTTCTGACCTCAGAGTCCAAACAGAAAAGAAAAAAAAAAAAAATGTACAAACACACTAACAGTGTGGGGATTAGTGGATCACTGCTCAGAGCATACCTTTCCCCAGACAATGCTTCCATCATTCGGATCTTTGATGAAGACGTCGTCCTCCACACCCCGCGTGAAAGGGGGATAGGGCTTTGTCTCGTTGCCAGAAATGGCTGGGTCCTGAAATCAAAGCACAGGTCAGCTGAGAAAACCAAAGCCAGGGTAGAAAAATGGAGAACTCTTCAAAAGCGGAGGCATCAGCTTCCACCTGAGCTGTAGAGCTTCTGTGAATCCAGGGAAATACACTTTTCTTATTGAACCTCAACTTCTCTACTCATAGCATGGAAGAAAACACAAGTACAAAGCTTTCTCCACCAAATCCCATTCACTCTTCCAAACAGACTCCACCCATTCACACGGGGACTGACCAGAATGAGGATGACCCGCATCCCGTCGGCCTTCATTCGAGCAATCAGAGCTGGAAGCCCCTTAAACTTGGGGCTGAGGGTGAAGTCCAGCTGCCGCTCCAGGTAGTCGATGTCCGCATACTGCACGTCCTGGAGGAGGACAAAGGAACCTTGCAAAAGCCCAGGCTCCACGTGAGAACAACACTCCACTAACCAATGGTGAATTTCAGTCGGCATCTTTTTGATTCTTTCAAATCCCACCTCTGTGATTTGTTAAGTATTAGGTTCTGGGAAATTCACCTAATTTTCAAATTTTGAGTCGTAAAATAGAAAAAAACTAAATTTGCACAAAATAGGATGATAATGCCGAACTGGCAAGGCTGTGGAGATAAATGAAAGCAGCAGATGAAAGTGCTTTGTGAAGGGCCAGTATAAGGAGCGACTGTGGTTACCACCCCCATCCCCAGAGGCTGCCCCTGGTATCAGTGGCTCAGAAAAAATAACATAATGTAAACTACCCCGTACTAATACAACATGGATAGTAAGCCCATTAAAACAAAACAAACAAAAGCACCTGTAATTGCTTTGGAATAACTAATCCTGGGGGTTATCAGACACAGCTTTCTTATTAAGAATAAAATATTGCATGCTATACTTTCCATTAGTAGGAACAATCGTAAACAATAGAAAAATCAATAGAATAAAATTAAGTATGTAAATGGTTTATGGGACCAATTCTCTGATTAGTGGACCTCTCTCATCTTCAAGTGAAGGCGGAGTTTGTTTCCATAATTATTTCCTCTGGAAACCAGTCCCAAGATCCCTACATTCAACCAGGAATTAGCTCAAAGCTGTGGGAACACTGGGCTGCAGTGCCAGCAAAGCGTTGGAACTGAGGTTATATCTACACACACAGTGGTCTGACTGAATTTGGGTCAATTTCTTTTAACTAAGCAAAGCTACTCTCTGGGCAACATTTTTACGGTAGCAAGAATGTTTTTGACTAGATGTTGTGAAGTCATGTGAAAGAAACGGAAGCATGATCTAGCAGAAAGAGCCCTCAGGCTGACGCATTGCCCTCCTCCTTTGGCAAATCACTGTGACTCTTCAAGTTGGGGACAATGACACCCACCCCCCTTATATTACTACTGGGCAGGGGTGAGGCTGAGTGTGATACTGTATGAGAAAGTACTTTGTAATTTTATAGAACCTGATAAAAATCAGACAATCTAATCCAGATACAGAGACAAGGGTTGGCCATGCGGCCCCAGAGCCAGTACCCCGCAGACTGAAAACGCACATAGGGGATCTGGGCAGCCACCATCTCATCATACAAGCTACCAATCTCAGCGTCGTTCTTGTATCCATAGCGACACAGCTGAAACCCCAAGGACCAGTAAGGAACCATCACTGGCCGACCAATCAACTAGAAAATAAACAGAAAATTTAGTCCTTAAAAAGAAGAATCTGGGTTAAAGTTGTACACAAAGTAATAAGAATATTTTTCCAGTGTCCCCAGTCAGATAATCAACAAATTCAAATCCAGAGAGAAACTAAGAGGATGCAGAGCCACTGAGATAACTTGGAGAAAGCTTCCTGCCGGACTTGACCTCTCTCCCTAGGAGTTTTGGAAAATCTGATTTTACTCTGATTCCTAGTGGCAGACCAGCTTACTGGTTAAGAACACGAAATTCAGAAGCAAAATACCAAAATGCCTGGGTAACCATACGGGATCCAGTCTCTGCTGGCTACGTGACTCTGGGCAAAAGTGAAATAACCTCTTCTATATCTGTTTCTTCACTTGTAAATTGAGGATAATAATATATTTGTTTCATAGTGTTTTTGTGAAGACTGAATGAGTTAACGTATGTAAAGTGCTCTGACATGCAACAAGTAATAATCAGTGACATATAGTAAGTTTTATGTCTGTGTTTGTTGCTGCTGCCAAAGCAACTGTTGGGACCACTATGACCACAACCACTACCACAACCCTCACCACCACAATCACCACCCTCACTGCCACCACCCTCACTGCCACCACCATCATCACCGCCATCATCACCACCACCACCATCACCACCATCGCCACTATTACCACTGTCACTGCCACCACCCTCACTGCCACCACCACCATTACTACCATCACCATCATCACCACCACCATTACTACCATCGCCATCATCACCACAACAACCCTCACCACCACAATCACCACCCTCACTGCCACCACCATCATCACCACCACCACCATCACCACCATTGCCACAATCACCACCCTCACTGCCACCACCATCATCACCACCATCATCACCACCACCACCATCACCACCATCGCCACTATTACCACTGTCACTGCCAACTACCACCAGTGGCACCACTACTATTGATACTTCTGCTATTCTGCAATGCCCTGAGAGGCTGCGAATATAACGGTTATCAGGATGTAGTTATTGTTCCTTATTCTATAGCCTACCTGTCTCCCAGAAAGACCAAAAATTCTAGTTATCATCTAAGAACTACAGAATGTGCTGTATAAATACTTGGTAACCAGTTGAATTCCCTCCTACCTCAGTGTACTGCTGAGTGACAAGCTCTGGAGTTGGCCCCAAGAAGACATAGAAGTCCAGAATTCCTCCTGTGGTTCGGTATGTCAAGGCAGGCAAGGGCTGGAATGTCACATCTGGAAATGTAGGAAAATACCAATCAATATGGAACCCTTCAAGTGAGAAATTACCCCTGAAATTCATACATTCTCCCTCTTCCTATGCCTCCTTATTGTAGCGTACTGAGAGAAGGTATTTTGTACTATACCTACACAGAATTTAAAAAGTTAAGTGAAGGTCTGCAGGGTAATCTGCGCCTGGATTTTCTTCCCTTTCATGCACTTATTACCTTATTATATGTTTTGTCCTTCTGCTCTTTAAAAATTGTTATTATCATTTTTATTTCAGAATAGTTTAAAACTTACAAGAAGTTGCAAAAGTAGCACTAAGAGTTCTCTTGGACAATTCACCCAGCCTCCCCCAATGACAACTTCTTACGTAACCATTGTACATTGTCAAAACCAGGAAACTGATGTTGATACAATACTATTAGCTCAGGTAGAGGCCATATTCAGATTTCACCAGTTTTCACAAGCATGCTTTTTAACCCCACTTCCTGATTTTCCACCCCCTTTCCAATATACCATGCAAATTTTCTTTACACCCTCGTACCCCCAGAGCGAGTGCTCTGACCCACGGCTTCATCACTAATTCAAATTATATTAGTGGCTCCCACTGGCTGACCTCCAGGATACTTGGGACTTGCTTGGTTTTGCTACCCCTTCTTACGTTGTTTATGCCAAATAAGAGTTAATTCTTATTACTACACGTTACTGAACTGAAATAAACAGAAAGGCTAAAGAGAATGAAGAAAAAAAATAAAAAGCACTCTCCACAAGATAATAATTTTGACTTCAGGGGCAACATGATCAAACACATTCTAAAGTTCCTCAAGGATGACTGATTCACAAAAATAAGGGGAGATGAGAGCATCATCTTACCCATGGCGTTGCTGTTTAGCAGGAGCACCCCATGGGCATTGCCATCCTCCTCCAGTGCCATGTAGTATGGGTGGACACCATAGGAATTCTTCTTGTACTGGGAGAGTCATGGGGAGAAGTGGCAGGAGGTTAGAAGACAAAGGGTGAAAAAAGACAGAGATTGAGAATGAAACTCAACAAATTGATTGGTAAGGCGTGTCTAGTCTTCTCTGTGAAATAAACACATAAGAAACAAAGAAACCCAAGAATTGGCCCACTTGCCTAAAAGCAGAATGTGACCATCCAAGTTGAGTGCTGGAAAGATGAAACATGAAGCATACACAGTGTGGGTGGACAGAGGCAAAGACACAGATCCCAAATGCTCTGCCCTTACCCCCGGGGGTTGGTCTCGGGAAAACATTCCCCACGTGTTCCAGTTCAAGTCTCTTCGAAAGGCTGTGTGCTCAGTTTCCCCAAAGCCATAGAGGTACTGGGAGGGGAGGCGCGTGGAGATGCGGATGAACATGTCGTTGAAGGTGAAGCCAAGGAGCTGAGAGTCCCAACTGCAACACAAAAGGGAACGTGTGCAAAAGAAACGGGCTGTTCTAATAGCTTCAAGCAACTGACTTCTCAGGGAAATTGAACTCTTGATTTCCTCCTCCCACCCAGAACCCCCCTGTTGACCTCCCACACAAAACATAAAGTCTATACGATTAAAATAATCATAGACTCCCTTGCTATCCAAGCCCAGCAGCCAGTTCTTTCTTCTGTTTTCCTCTATCACTACCTCCTTCTAGTGGTCCCTCCAGAATGCCAAAACCAATCTGTCTCACCATCTCAGCTGCCACCACTTCACAGCAGGCCTAGTTTCCACCCTTGCCCCACTATAGTCCACTTTCTACACAGCATCCAGAATGATTATTTTTTAAGCATCTCACATCATGTCAAGCCCTGTTTGCAATTCTTCAGTGATTCTCACTGAAACATCTTGTGACGTCTTCAAGGCCACTCCTGATCTCAAGCCACCTGGACCCCAGCCTCATCTCCCCCCACTCACCTCCTTACTTACGATACTACTGCCACCACACTGGACTTTTTTCCCCTTAATAAGGCAAGTTTGCTCCTGTTTCTTGGTCTGTGCACTGACTACTCAATTTGCTTGAAGTGCTCTCACTCCTCCCCCATCTCCATGGGGGAGGCTGCATCTGCTCATCCAGGTCCTACTTCAAATGTCACCTCCTTGGAGAGACCACCTCTGACCACAGTATCAAAAGCAGTAACCGCCCCACAATTATCAATTACCCTGTTCTTTTTCCTGCATAGCAGTTGTCACTATCTAAACCTCTACATATTTTAACTTAAATTATTTTTGTTATTTCCTTAGTATTTTTTGTCATAAAAAGAGAGACCTCATCTTCTATAACCACGTACTATGGAGAAGGCACCCCATAAACATTTGTTGAATGAATCCCTAGGTACCTGCAGCTGCCTCAGGAATTATTCCCAGGGCACTAAAGATTTCTCATAAGAACAGAAGGAAATAACTTGTTCATGAATCTGGAAATGGACAGTGTGTTGCTTTGAGCAGGGTATCTCCAAGGACAATGGACCTGGCAATGATACAGGTAACCATCAATTCCAAGTCAGACTAAGAGCCATTTACATTACAGTGCCTGTACTCTTCCGGCGAATTTCAATCCCAAAAGGATTCTTCTTAATGAGGACATCATAGAGTCGACTCTCAGAGGTGCTGGATGGAACCCTGGGTATGTTGAGAGGGACTGGAACTTCATACCGGTTGTTGTTGGGATCATAAATCTAGGACCAGAGGAAATAGATTTTAGGCAAGTATAGTTGTCTTGAAACCTATACTCTTAGCAGAAACTTGATGTCTTTGACAAAGAGTCTGAACGCTACATTTGTCTCCTTTAAGCTCATGATACTGGAAATTTAATTAACAAATCAAAGAACAATGTCACATTTACCATTTTGATCTGAGTCTGTCATATCTCATTTTTAAAGCCTGTATTACATAAACACATCCCTTTGATATTGGTTCTACCTTGGGAAATCAGTCTAGAATTTATGAATATATTCTTTATTACTTTGTGTGTGGTGTGTGGGTGTGTGACTGTATGTGAATACCTGAAAACATTTCTGAACTGAAAAAAAAATCCCCCCCAAAAAACATGCACTCTACTTGATTAAAATAATCATAAATGTCCTTGTTAAAAATGGGGTCTAAATTGATTCACTGAGTACCTACTATATTCTTACCTGATACTGTACTAGACACAAGGATTACTAAACTGAGTAAGACACAGTTATTGCTTTTAAGAAGTCCACATACTAATGGAAAGTGAAAGAGAGGTGCCCACACTACCTGAGTGATACGTGTTAATGTAGAGCTATACAGAAGTAATGTGAGGTTATATGAAAGGAAATGCCTAACCATGTTTCTGGAAGACTGAGACAGTTTCATGAAGGAAAAGGCTGAGTCTTAAAAAGCTTTTCAGTCATTAAACAAGCACAGAATGAAAATCAAGTGCTTCCTGGCAGAGATATAAATGCAAAGGCACAGAGAATTAAAAGAAAGAGGCAAATATTTTGGAGAGGCTACTATATAATCAGGAGGTAGAATAGGAAAGAATTAAACCTGGAAACTTGATCAAGTTCATTTATTTCAAACCCATTAGGCGCCTACCACATGCCAGTGTTACAGTGAGGATAGAAAGATAAAAGAGTATCATCCCGACATTAGAAGATGTGAAAGAGCTCATCGTCCAGGTTGATATCAGATTGTCAAGAACATTTCAAGCAATGCCACACTGGCCTGAGTCTTTCATTTATTCTCTCAATAAACTTTTGAGAACTTACTATCTATCTCCTAAGCTTTGTGTTATATTTCAGGATCACAGAGATGAAGGGACAAATTCCTGTCCTTGAGAAACTTACAATTCAATAGTGAAAAAGATACCAAAAACAGCCCATCGCTTGTCCTGAGGTGTAATTAAATCATGGGAGAGAAAGAGATCAGTGCACTCGTGTAGGTATTTCATATATCCCAAATTCAGGGTTCAGAACTGAACTCATCATTTTATTTTGCCTAAGCTCAAACCTTTTCAGTTTTCCCATCCCAGTTAATGTCACCACCATCCATATGGAGACACAAGCTAGAAACATGGTAATTGTCTTGATGCTTCTCTCTCCCTCATAGACTACTTGTAATTAATCACCAGATCCCATAATGCTACTTCTCATTCTCTCGAAGATGTCCACTTCTCCATCTCCTTTCTGTACCTGGTTTAAGCTCAGTCCCTCATCTGGATTTCCTAACTGGTAGCCTCCTAACTTGTCTCTCCTTTTTCACTCTTGTCCTCCCAACCACCTTCCTTACAGTTGACACAGTAATCGTTTCAAAGTGCAATTCAGAACAGGTGTCACTGTTCCATCAATGGTCTCCAATTACTCTTAGGATAATGATCTAGTATATTGTAGCATGGCTAACTTAGAAGAGCAGACTGATTTCAGGGTTCTGTAACCTTGACTAGCAAAAAATAATGGAAGTGAAAAGTGCCAAGTAGGTACTTGACACGTATACTGTAAACACATACCTTAAACTGCAGCATGTTATCCTTATGGTAGGTCACGTTCAGACGGAGGGAGTTCACGGGTACGGAGGGCAAAGAGTAGGCATACGGAGAAGACTTTAAGGAGAGGACAGCTGTGGCCCCATGTAAGTCATACTGAACATCACTGACAGAGTATAGATCATTGACAAAATAGCAAAAAGGGACTCCAGGAGAACCGGATACCTGAAAAGTAAGGTCAAATCCAGCTCAGCATGAGTTCTAAGATTATCAAATATAAAGGGGCTAGAAAAGGCAATTTGCAGGGAGATAAAGATAAAACCAGTCATTTTCTTATATACTCTTTGGTAGTAACATAAGTTTTCATTCCTGGTCTCCATGTAAAATATTTGTAAAAAAAAGTCCCACTCCCATCCCTACCTATTCTTCACATCCAGATAAAAACTCAGGTTACTTTGGAAGCCTGTCCTTTCTATGGATTTTAAGTAGTGATATAGGGACTGGTGCTATGCTTGTGAAATTGTAGATTAAGTGTAGAGGATTTTACAAAATTGCAATGAGGTACCACCTCACACTGTTAGGAATGGCCATCATTAAAAAGTCTACAAATAACAAATGCTGGAGAGGGTATGAAGAAAAAGGAACCCTCCTACACTGTTGGTGGGAATGTAAATTGGTGCGGCCACTGTGGAAAACAGTATGGAGTTTCCTCAAAAAACTAAAAATAGAGTTGACATATGATCCAGTAATCCCACTCCTGGGCAAATACCCAGATGAAACTACAATTCAAAAAGATACATGCACCTCTATGTTCATAGCTGTACTATTCACAATAGCCAAGACACAGAAACAGCCTAAATGTCCATCAACAGATGAATAGATAAAAAAGATGTGGCACATATATACAATGGAATACTACGCAGACATAAAAACGACTGAAATAATGCCATTTGCAGCAACATGGATGCACCCAGGGATTATCGTACTGAGTGAAGTAAGTCAGACAGAGAAAGACGAATACCATATGATATCACTTATATGTGGAATCTAAACTATGACACAAACAAACCTATCTACAAAACAGAAACAGACTCACAGACATAAAGAACAGACTTGCGGTTGCCAAGGGGGAGGGGGGTGGCGGAGGGATGGACTGGGAGTTTGGGGTTAGCAGATGCAAGCTGTTATATAGAAGATGGATAAACAATAAGGTCCTACTCTATAGCACAGGGAACTATATTCAATATCCTGTGATAAACCATAATGGAAAAGAATATAAAAAAGATTGTATATATGTATAACTGAATCGCTTTTCTGTATAGCAGAAATTAACACAACATTGTAAATCAACTATACTTCAATTTAAACAAAAAAGAGTAGAGGATTTTAATGTACATTAACACTGTCACTATGGTTACCTCCCAGACACAGCCACGGGCAGTACAGTTTTCTGCAGAAGCACCGTTCTCATCAGGATAACAGTCTATTTTTTCTGCATCCCTTATCTTCACATCCCACTCCACCGTGTATATTCCTCCCAGGACAAGATCAATTTCTGTGATAAGGGCCACCTGTAAGAATGGGAAAGTATCAAGCAAATGTATCCTCAGGACAAAGACCTTGTAAGGTCTGAAACTTCTTTTAGGAAAGAAAATAGAAATCAGACCAGACTCTCAACAATCTAAGCAACATAGCACTGGAGCTTACACAAAGAGAGAGAGGGCAGAGATCTAACCAGTAACCACAGGGCAAATGGCACAATTCTATCAGAATTTGTACATAACATTTTGAAAAGAATCAGGTCAACTACAGCCTTGTGTAATCACCCCTTTCTTTCCTCCCCTGCCTCCTCTTCTGTTCCTTATTTTGTCAGGAAGGCTCTCTTCTGCAGCCCCCTTGTAGCACAGCACACACAAGCACGTGGTATCACCCCATACTGAGCTCATCTTTTTGTCCTCCATCCCCCAAACAGCATTCCCCATTGGTCTGGAGCAGGGGCAAGAACACAGAAATAAGAATCATGGGGCCTGGGTTCTCCCCTCCATTCCACTGTGGAAACTTAGACAAACTATTTCAGTTCCTTGGGTCTCAGTTTCACCAACTGCAAAATTGGTGAGTTGGCAAAATCATTACATTTCCTTCCATTTCTAAGATCCCAACCTCTTCATTTCCCCAAGCCCAGAGCCTCAAGACTTGAAATTTTCTTTGAGTCCCATTCACTAATTCAAACATTTAATATTTTTCTATGTGTTTTCTTATGGTCATCTCCTCTTTAATTAGTAATTTCCATAGTGAAAGTTCTCATTTGTCCCAAGGTATAAAATCTCATGCTAAGGATTATCACCCTTCTTCCAGTCTCTCCCCAGTCTACATTCATCTTGCACTTCCCTGCACCTCAAACCCCACCCCAGAACAACGCTCTCACAATGGCACATATTGATTCAAGGATCAACATGAGACCCTTTGAGAATTAGATCAGAGCCTTCTTATTTTGGCACCTAAAACCCTCCAAAATCTGACCACAAGTTAATCTGTCCAAACTGATCCGCTTCCAAAAGTGGATCCTACCTATTCTAGTTCACTACTCACAGACCAACAAAAGGCTATTCTTAGTCCCAAGACTGGCTTATTCTGATACCTCAACCTTGACTGCTTTATCTAAGCAAATGCCCTTTCTAGGAAAATGGTGCTTATCTGTGGAATTTACTGCTAGCTGCCTGCCCTCTGTAAAATTCCCTTCTTACTATTTCAGTTTAGAGCACTAAAGTTCTCGAATAAGAACTATTTTTTTGAAGCCATGTAACACAGCTGTGGCCATTAATAGCTAAGTGCAAGTCCACTGGCCAAGTATTTCTTTCTTGATTTAAGGGCCTGCCCCTCCCTTCCCTTCACCTTCCCCTTTCCCTTTTTCTTCCAGCTTCTTCTTCTTTGTTTATTTTTATTTGTTCTCTAACAAGGCTAGAGTGACTGGAATTAAGCCACCATTTCCAATCACAAGAGAAGAAAAGACCTCAACCCTGACAACCTTGAGCCACTGAACCAGTGCCAGCAACTGACCACTTCCTAAACTTCCAATCCCATAACGGAAAAAAATCCCAATCTGTTTAAACTACCATTTTGCTGAGTTTCCTGTCACTTGCAGCTGAACAAATCTCTATCAGATGTACCATCTTTCAAGGTCCAGCTCTAGCCCTGATGTCTCCAAAGGTTTGCTCAATGACTCCATTAAGCTTTGAACATGAAATTGGGCAGAATATACATTAAAATTTCCTAGAGGTAGGGTTGGGTTGACTGTCCCCTTCCCAATAGTTTCATGTGTTTCTCCACCACCTAAATTCAAACAATAAAAGAGTTCCTTTGGTTGTATATTTATTAATATATTTATCAAACATTTAATTAGTTTATTTTTATATGTGCATCTTTCAAATGGCTTGCACTTTGCTGTACACACAACTAGCCATATAATGCTTTATTTCTAACTTTATAATGTATGCATCCTCAATGTATGTTGTGAGGACAAAATGTCAAATGCAACCAATATATCATTATAGTAGAAGATTAAATTTACTTATTTTCTCCAAATTTGGACAGTCCCTCACAAACCACGCTGACCCAGCAGCTGCCAAACCCGGATCATTTGGAGCACCTGTAGCAAGGAGTGTTGGGGGAAAGGATTCCTCATAACACTAAGATTTCAGAGGAGCTGATTACAGCCTATCCAGGAACTTCAGGCCTCATTAAAACTGAGGAAAAAATATTTTATTATTATCACCTAACCAAGTGAGCAGCCATTAGCTAAGCTTATCCAATTCTTTGACTTAAAATATTTCCTAAAAATGTATGTGTTGGAGTGAGAATCTATATAGCCCAATACAGTAAAAAAAAAAAAAAAAGGCACCTCGAAATTTTAATTAATGGGAATCCCACCTCCCACCTCAACCATTCTGGCATCAATCAATCAGCAGCTTTCAGACCCAGTTTTCCTCTAATCCTGTTCCCGACACTCCTGACTTCGCTCTTCTTCTGTTCCAGTCAGAGAGGACAGAAGACTGAGGGACAGATAAGGGAATAAAGATAAAGGACCAGTTTACCTCCTCCCATGTCTCAGCAGCTCCTTTGTTAATCCCAGCTCTGGCCCACTCTTTATTTTTTTCTGTCCTAACCCTCTGACTCCCCACCCCAGTCTTCAGAGTGTGCTCTGGTCCTTCAGAAACCCATGCAACCTTGGCAGCAAGGAACATCATAAGCGATGAAGAATTCTTTACAAACTATCTCAACAAAATGGGCTTTTACCTGGAGGTTAGAATCGTAAGTGACATTAGGAGAAACTTGAATTTCGACACCATTGTGTTTCACTGTAACATTGGTAGGTTCCTGGGTCCCAAGGATTTTAATCTCTTTAAATGCTAAATTATTGGGGTCTGTGTAGGTTGATTGCAAAATCTTCACATCCAGGCGGTTCTGCAACACAGTTAAGTACAAAGATGTGCCTTAAATACACAGATTCTCAAATCACTCCAATACTTCATCCTAGACCGGATACTCAAAACCGCTCCGAATGGCTCTTAGCTGTCTCTACTAATGTGTGCTCAAGTACAAACTTATTTTTCCCCTGAGGGGGGTGGAAAAAGGAGAGAGAGAGAAACATACATACAGAGAGAGAAATTTTTTAAAACTTCATTTAAAAAGACTGCTTTGATTTATCCATATCATTGCCTTTTTTTACTAACATGAATGATTCAATTATTAGGTGTTAAGTCATAAACTGAAATGTGGTCACCTATTGTCATAAATGAAGCTACAAATATAATTACACACATACACAAACACATATGAGCTAATGGTCAGACAAAAGCTCACACTTAAGATTCATAAAAATATACTACTCACTTGGGTGACGGAGAACTCACATAAGAGGTAAACTTTATTGGCCACAGTATCTGAAAGTGAGATTAAAACAAGTCAGACTCTGGCCTGCCCACCACAGAAAGACAGATTTCATCCTGGCACTCCTTGAAGCTACATGTTGAGAATGACAAGATTAGAGAGAGAGTTTCCAAGGCCAAGACACTGTTTTCCCTTTTCCTTCCTACCTTAACCTTGAAAAGGTTTCTCTTCCAAGTGCTTCCAAGGCATATGCCTCAAGTGAAGCTATTTCCTAAGCTTGAGCCACAAGAATTGTTAATGTATTGGAGACAGATTAAGAAGCATGGCTAGATTCCGGTGCACTAGAAAGGTGTCTTCTCACTGCCTGACTAGCACAGGTAGGTTTTACACATCATCCATGTTTGTTCATAAGTATTTGGAGGGAAGATGTGTGCACTGAATGGCAGAAACAGTCTAGCAAACATTTCTTTCAGGTGCCCTTTGATAATAAAATGAGAGCCTATATATGCAGCTGGCCAGTGGGAGAATTCTAAGAGGTAGAGATGTGTTTTCCTTCCACCTGTGGTCCAACTACCACTATTCCTGAACAGCACAAGTGAAATCAAAATTCTTCTCTCGAGTGATTAATGTTACTGGGCCTGGAGAGATTTCTCCCACTGCTGAATGACCAGCAGGAGTAACTCGGCAATATTGTGCTCACCTTTCGTTTCCCCATCATCCCAGAAAAGTTCGCCTTTTGCTTCTTTGTTGTCATCCAGGGCAATGATAAGACCAAGAGGGTTCCTTCGACTGTGAGAAACAAGATTTATGTGAGAGGCAAAGACTTGGGACTCAAAGAATTTTGCTAAATGAGCTGTGAAGGATTCTATCAGATTTCAAATGGGACAGGTTACTAGCAGCAGACGGCTCTGCTTTTCTTCAGGCACAAAGGCAAAATCAACAGGGGCATCACTTTCTAGAATGGGTAATGTCACAGGCGAGAGCATCACTCCAAACATTAGCAATAAACATCTATGAAGGAGGCAAGAATTTAATCACCAGAATCACTGCAATAGCTGCAATAAAACCTGCTGATGCTATTATTATTTTGAATACAGACTATTAGAAGAGAAAGAAATCCGAGACTGTAATTGGTTCAGCCTAATCATTTTACAGCTGATACATGCAGGAGAAGTATTAACTGCAGTCAGGGGGATATATTTGTTCCCTGCCTAAGAACCACGTTGACTCAGAAAGCAAGAAAATACAATAAGGTCCATCTATATATTGGCCATTTTCCTAATTTGATTATTTATTATTAGTTCATTTCGAGAGAGAAAAAGAAAACATTCTAATTATCTGCTTTATAACTCAGAATATAAAACAGAAAACACTACTCAAAAGATGCTGAAATAGATGCACATAGAGAAAGAAGGAGCAACTGCATTTAAATCTCTCCTTATTTCGCCCCTCCTCTAGACCGCCTCCCGATTTCCTACTCTTGTTGTATCCCTCACACCCCCTATTATATTCTTTCATAGGTCAGCCTTCCACTGTGCCCTGTGCAAGCCAGGTTCCAATGTCAACAAAATCACCTGCTTTCACTTAACATGCATGTACTGAGTAGCTTTCATTGCTAGGAAGTCTAAGAGATACAAAAACAAAGAGAACAGAACTACATTGATGACCTTAAATATTGTAAGAAAGATTAAACATATTCACCAAATAGTCAAAACAGAAAGTAAAGAGTGGCACAAAAGTTAAAATCCTTACAGGAGTCCACAATGACACTTCGAGTGGTATGGTGACCTAGATATTCCGGAGGACACTGCATACTCTTAAGGACTCACCCACTGAAATACTACTTGGCCTTAGATAAATTAAACACATGATCCTTGAAGGGTGCTAATGTGAAACCCAAGTTGACAGCAGTCCTGGCTTACAACCAAAGAGCAGGCTAATCATCTCTGGGGGAATGAGACCTATTTGGATCCTTGAGATCACCACATTTGAAAAACCAAAAAATTACTAAATACACGAGGTAACAAGCCAACATGAAAGAAAGTTGGCAAAAACAACTAACAATAGATTTAGATTCCACTAAGCATTTTAGATAATAGAATTTTCAGTTACAAAGTATAGAATAACTATGACTGAAATACTTAACAATATTAAAGGAAAAAAAGTATTAAAAAATGACCAGAAAGTTGGAAGTGGCAGCACACCCTCTGCTGGAATTGTTGGGGAAGATTTCTCGCAGATGAAATCAGAGTGTAATTTGGGAGATGATTAAGAATGTATCAGGCATAGAATGCTGAAAAGGGTAATAGGTGCTGAAGGCCACATGCAGGGAAACAGACGAGTATGTTTGGAGAATAACAAGATCTTTGGCATGGCTGTCCTACAGGTGTGTATTAAGGTGTGTCAGGAGACACAGGTTAACTTGAAACCAGATTATGACTGGCCTTGAACGACCTACTAATGATAGAATTTAGACTTTAACCTGGGAAGCAACAAATTGAGATCTTCACTTTGGAAAGACAATTTTGGTATCAGTGTGCAGAACAGCATGAAGTTGATTAGTTAGAGAAAAAGAAACCAGGTGGTATTTGGATATATAAGTATTTTCCATCAGTATCACAAAAGTTTAAATTTGAAAAATTATGGCAGTAAGGAAGGTTCAAAAGAAAAAGATTTCTAACCTCCAAAAAACTCCATCTATTAAAAGCAAATAAGCTAATAGATTTAGAGACACAGATGTGAATGTGTGCCTCTTTAGTACAGATGGAGTCTATAATTTGAGCATCAAAGAATTATCAAGGAGAAATGAGTGACATGAAGGAGATTTGAAGTGCACAGAAGTAATTTTTGAACCCCATTTTGCATCACAAGAAAGAAATGGCTCAGTGGGAAGAAAGAAACAGGAAATTGAGATTATAGGGGTGTGGAAAGTGGACCCCACTCCCTAGAAATGAGAATGAAGAGTCGAGTGCATAGCATGGTAGAATGATGGTCTGATCAAGGCAGGTGGAGTGATCAACAGACCCGTTTGCCTGGAATTGAGATGTTTCCCAAAACATGAGACTTTCAGGGCTAAAACTGACATATTCCTAGGAAAACTAGGAAGGTTCACCACCCTCGCAGTCAGTATGTTTCGAGGGGAAAGTCGGGGGTGTTAAGGAAGGACAGGATTAAGGTCTTTCAAAATCCATTTGGATGCAGCTCTAAATCACAGCTTCCCCAGAAGAGGCCCACAGAAATCCAGGGAACAGAGTTTGATGACCACACACACACACACTCACACGCACACACACACACGTGCCCTTCCTCCCCACATTCCACGTAATGCTTCAGCATCGTCTCCATGGGCAACAGATGGGAACAGGAACAACTAGGTTTGTCAGCCTCCCCCTTAAAGGAAACTCCCAGCCATGCTATACCTGGCCACAGTGGTTGTGGCTGGCTGCTGTGTGGGGAAGATGTAGCCCCCTCGAAGGTGAAGTCCAATTTTGTCTCCAGGAAGTTCCATCTCCACTTTTTGCTTCCTCCATTTCACTCGGCCCCCCTGACGCACGTAGACAAATCAAACACATTGGCATGAGCACATCACCGCTACCTCTTAACCACACGTGGAGTTATCTCCAGCTCTTTCCTTCTCCCACCTAGTTGAATTGCTATCTAGTCAGGCATCAAGCAAGAAAAGGGAAAGAATTTAAGAACAACGGGTTTTGTGATCAGCTGGGGGCTTGGGGAACATGTATCACGCTGAAGCTATTTGACATACATTATACAAACTGATAGTTTTCTGAACAAGAATCTCACTTATAACCAGGCTCAAATTGTCCATCGGCCCCAATATTTGCCCATGAGACATTCTACTTCCGTCTTTATCTTGCTGCTGAATAAAGTATATGAAAGTATCTTTTTCAGATTTCATCATGACTGATGTCGAGTGACTTAGTCTCACTTTATTGACTCTGCTATGAAATCACTGCAAACACGACAGAAACATTCCTCAGTGCATGGATAGATGTTTCTGTCTACCCAGACGTATCTTGTCTATGCAGCTTGAAGAGTTTAAGAAAAGTCAGAGCTACTTACAGTCTCATAGTCATACCAGACGGCATCAGGCACATATGCTGTCACTCTCTCTGCACCCTGAAATTAAAACAAACTATTGTCCTTTATGGCCCAGCCTCTGAAGTGGATAAAACTTCTTAATCACATACTGAGAATGCGTAAATGGCCTTTCTTTTCTCTACCAACTTGTGCTTTTCTTCTAACAGAGGCAATAACCTTGCCACTCAAAGAAAAATCCCAGATGGAACCGTATTAGGAATAATAATCATAATATTGAAATAGGTGTTGTGGTAAAAATTCCAGCTTTAGAGTCACAGAAGCAGATGTGATGACAGCGAGGCAGGGAGACAGAACAAGGAAGGCGGGCAGCCTCTAGAAGGTGGAAAAGGCAAGGAAATGGATTTCTCCCTTAGAGCCCCAGAAGCAACCGGCCCCACCAACATGGTGATTTTAGCCCAGTGAGACCCATTTTGGGCTTCCGACCTCCAGAAATGTAAGATAATAGATTTTTGTTGCTATGAGCCACTGCATTTGTGGTAATTTGTTACAGCAGCGATAGGAAACTAATACAGCCTCTCTAGACACAAACCAGACCAGTTAGCAGAGTCAACTGCAGCCAGGTGGAAAACAGGAAGAAGGACACGACGGTGCATAGAAGTGATGAAACATGAACCAGGAAAATCTGGGACTCCCTTCACTGGCTGAGAGGCAAGTTCTGCTTGGAGGAAAGGACGTAAGAGAAGTGCCATGAGACATCAGTGCTGTGAAGCTGGGCTTGGCAGAGAGGGCAGGGCTGGAGGGTGGGATTTTGAATAATTAAAAAAAAATTCCAGCTTTACACTGCGTACCTCATCTAATCTTCCCAACAGTCTCCAGTGATACATACTATTATTATCTCATCTTACAGCTGAGGAAGCAGCACATAATTTCCCCCAGACGGCACTGGTACCAAGTGGCAGAGACAACAAACACACCCAGATCACCCTGACCTTAGAGTGAGTGCTGAGTCACTGCTCCTCCTGCCTCTGCATCCTGGAAGAAGTCATGATCTGCTATGAGAATCTGGCAACACATAGGACAATTCTTAAACCCAGAGTCACCCGTAGATGCTTCTATACTGATTGGAAACTTGGTCAAGGACAAAAGACTTCTAGAGACAAAAATGTGTACCCATCAGATATCCATCTTCCCCAAACTCCAACACACCGTCTTCAAGGCTGCCCCAGCCACAGATGTTGGAAATGGGTTTGGAACAGAAAGAGGACAAATGGTTCCAAGAAGAGAGGAGTCTGGAGTTAGCAGGAGCAAGAGCAGAGACCACCAGTGTGTCTCGGTGGGAGCACTTGCCTCAGCCAGAACCGGCGTGATGAGGAGGCCGGGCCCCCATAAAAACTGTTGGTGCACATCCCAAGTGTTGCTGTCCTCGTAGAACCTAGAGACCAGAGAAATGTGCAATGACATTTGGGCCAGTGCTTTCTGGCAGCTCTCCCCCAAGCCTGTCTAAAACTTGCAGGCTCCCTGTCTGGGGCAAATTCCCCAAATTATTCCGTGACACCTATTCAATCCCCGTCTCCCTACTCCTGCAGGCAGATCCACTTTCCCTAGCCCCTGCACCCTCCTATTCTTTCCCCAATTTGGACAGAAGTTCCTATTTCAGTATCTCTATGCTAGGCAGGTTCCAGGCTATAATTGTATTTGTCATATCCCCCTTAAAAAAATAAGTAAAACAAGCAAGACATTTTAAAACCTCAGCTGACTATCCAAAAGGAACTAGATCTGATCACCCAAAAAAAGCAGACAAAAACTTTACTCTTTTCTCTTTTAGGATACCTACCTTTTAATAGAGAATTCTGGGAGATAGTAAAAACTTACCCACAATAATGAATATATATTATAATATATATTATAATAATATATGCCTGAGATATATGCCTGAGGGCCTAAAATGTCAGATACAGAAGGGGATTAACTGTATTTTGATTTTGACAAGAAAAAGTCTCCTTTTTCCTAGACCATAAAATTACTGTGTTAATTTTTAATAAGCGAGACCTGGGTTACTTTTTTCTTTTTCTATGATATGACCAATATAGACCTCAAAGATGTCCCCATTGATGACCAGCAAGTATATCCTCCAATATCCAGGCACTGGCTTTCAGAATATCTGTGCTCAAAACTGTTAGAATGAATTCACTTAAAAGCCAATCAATAAAACTGGTTGAATTCCATGTCCCAATTGAGGCTTTTATCTACATAGTATCAAACATAGTTCAACCTAATATCTCTATTTTCATGCTTTTTTCTTGTTTTTTTTTTTTTTTTTTTGCATCATGTACACAGAGCATTACTGTTCCCACTGTTCAAACCCTGAGGAATGCTACCAAAGGCATGAGGGACTGGGGCAGGGTTCCCGCCTAAATCAGAGCCTCCGTCTCAAGCCACTTCCGTACACTTCCCAGCACCATCTTCAATCCTTGGGTTTCTAAACAAGGCTTCTGGCTCCTTATTCTGCCAGGGCCAGTCATGAGAAAGCAAACCCCACTGCAGAGCTACTCACTGCAGCCACCAGAGGGTCCCACAGCATTAGCTAGGAAGCGAGGACACACCCTCTCCTACTACAAATCTCCACCAAGCTTATTAAATTTCCCCTGTGCCTCACAGCAGCTTCCCCGAGATTCCAGCCCCGAAACAAGATCGCCTGGAAACAACAGAGCTATTTGCTGGCTAATATAGAGGCATCAGTTCGTACTAAGTGGCCAGCTTTAAGGAAAGTCTCTTAAGTGTTCTTTTTTTAGAGTCAAATTAGAGATACACATTGGCTGACAATAAAAATTCTGCATTCAGGAAATCCTCCGTACTATTCTTATTAGTATGTAAATGACAGGCTCATACCTAGAGCCTGAACATGGTGCATGACAAAAGCGACCATCAGGTTCAAGCTATCAAATCCTTTAAATTAAGGCTAAAGAAACTAAGGATGAAAGAACTTAAACGATTTGTCTCAGGTATAGAGTTAGTTGGTGGAACAAAGACCCCAAATTCCACAACTTTTAGTCTAGTTCTCTCCCCAAAAGGGAACAGGCTATAATACTTAAATATACCTAAAATAGTACATAGGCAGCAATAGCCTTGCAAATACCAACTCGTTATTCAAGTTAAAAAAATATATCTGAGTAACTGTTTGGATTGTTTTAATTTTCACTCATTTTTTTAAAAAATATTTGTTTATTCATTTAGGCTGCTGCCGGTCTTAGTTGCAGCTCACGGGATCTTCGTTGAGGCATGCAGACTCTTAGTTGAGAACTCTTAGTTTCGGCATGCATGCAGGATCTAGTTCCCCGACCAGGGATTGAACCCAGGCCCCCTTCATCGGGAGCGCAGAGTCTTACCCGCTGGACCACCAGGGAAGTCCCTGCACTCTTATATTTGATGATACAGTCAATGTCACCCAGTTACATTAACAAAATTCCTTTGGGCTAGGTGAACTTACTCATGCAGAAGGGGCCTGGCCACCGTGTCCCCCTGGCTGTGAGCACGGTAGAAAAGGGTGTAGAGATAGGGCAATAGAGCATAGCGGATCGTAAGGTAGTGTCTGGAGGAATTCAACAGCAGAGAGTCAGCTCCAAAGGAGGCAGGATCCTGGGCCTGGGAAGAAACAAGAGGTTGCAACTGACACCTGGTTACAAATAAGAAAAGCCTCTGGAGATATCAGACCCCATTCATCACAACCAAGAGTTTTGTTCCTGCAAGACCTGGGGCCTACCTTGCAAACTTTGCCTCTGAGCAGTAGGGTTGGGCAAAGGGAGATCATTCCACCAAGTTAAGTGGCCATTCTTCCCCCTGCACTGCATCCCCCCTCATTCATTCTATGGGTGCTCTCAGTAGACTGCCATTTAAATAACTTTGAAGTATTTCCTCATTTGATTCTCACTACAAAATGAGCAATGTAAATAAAGTGTATAGAGGTTTGATTAAAAACCTTCACAGACTTGCCATTTCCTTGACTGCCGCGGTAGAAATAGCAGGGGTTGTGTCGGCAGGGCATTTTAATGGTGCATCATGAGTCCTGGTTAATTGCAAACGGTGGTCCCAATTAGCCTAAGTGAAGCACCAGGTAGGAAGTTGGCTCAACAGATTTCTCGGACAGGATGCAGGTAGATCCAGTCCTAACGTATGCCACGTCTATTTTGATCATATCTCCTGAGAGACCTACCTTGTAGCCTTGGCCATTGTGATTCCTGGAAAATGGATAGAATGCTCCCAGCTGCATCCACCTCCTGCAGAGCTCTTCGGGAGCATCCAATGTAAAGCCACATATGTCAGAACCCACCTGGAAGGACACACAGACAGCGACGGCACGTGTACCTCACTACCATTACCGTCCCCTGCTCCTGGGCTTTGCTTTCTACCAGGGACCTACCAGCTGTACTTGGCTAAACTCTTCCTGAGAAGGCTACTTCGGTGTGATGGAACTGGGCTAAATCCTATGTCCACTCTTTACTGCCAGGTGACTGCAAATGAATTACTTAACCCTTCTGTGCCTCAGTTTCCTCATTTTGTTAAAGTGGGCACTCTAGGGTTTTAGTAAATGAGATAATGGAAGTAAAACACTTGATGCACAATAGTTTTTTGGTGAATAGCAACTAGAAATACCATTGATATTATTACTTTGACCACAGCACTAGGAGAATTAATTTTCCAAAGCCTAATTCTGATCAGATCATTCATCTATTCAAAAATCCCCAGGGTCTCCTGCTGCCTGTCCTACTAGCGCCTCAAAACCTGGTTCCAACCTACCTTTCCAGCATCATTTCTCATTTCAGTCCTACACTCCGATCCTTAGGGACACTCAAATTCTGCCCCTTGCTGGTCTCGCTCAGGTTTATTTCTCAGTCTTAAAATGACCTCCCCCACATCAGTCTGATAAAACATACCCACTTTCAAGGTTAAACTCAAGTGCCATCTTTTGCACGAGTTTACTATTTACTCCCTCCTGTGACTCCCATTGTTCCTTGTAATCTTGTTAGAATTGCTAAGTCCCGTTCTCAGGATTTCTTTTAACATTTAAATTATATGTTCCTGTTCGCACTTTTACCCTAGCTTGTCATAATTATGTGTGTGTGTGTGTGTGTGTATATATATATATATATATATATATATAGAGAGAGAGAGAGAGAGAGAGAGAGACTTTGGGGGGGTGTGTGGAAGGAAGGTGTTTCTGTTACTATATTTATGTTTCTCTCCACCCTCACCATGCGTACCTAGCTCAACGCCTTGCTCGAAGTAAGAGCTCAATAAATAGATATGCTGAATTTAACTAAAAGATGCCAACTGTAACCTTAAGGACATGTGCACTTTTTTGTGTGTATGTTGTACTTTAATAAAAAATATTCCAACGATACCACTTCAAGCTTGCACCTTCTATCCTTATAAGGCAGTACAGGAAAGAATGTCGTGGTATCAGTGTCATACTGATGTGGATGAAGCACATAGCCCTCCAGACTTTAAATCCCTGAGCCATGGAGGGCAGTAGAGGGGAGCTTTATCATTTGAAAAACTTCTAGCCTGAGGCATTCTGGGGACTGGGATGTGGACTCACCATCGGGATACCAAAAAGGTTGAACTCGAGCATGCCAGGGATGGACCACCGAAGGTCATTCCAGGTGGCTGCGTTGTCTCCTAACCAGTGGGCTGCAAACTTGCCAGACCCCGCAAAGGTAGAACGGGTTAAAATGAAGCTTCTCTTGTTAGGGAACACAGTCTTGACAGCTCTAGAAAGGGACAGAGACTTAGGGAGTCAATGTGTGACCTTAGCGTGTCTTAGCCCAGAGGATAGAGTGATAGTATCGAGGATCTCAAGTTAATACCTCACTCTTCTCTTCTAGCCCTCTCCTGCAGAGTTAGAGTTGCTGTTGGGAGCAGACTGTACCATTGAGTATATTTATATTTCGTTTTGTTTTGTTTTAGGCATTTTATGTACATCATTAACTCCATAATTTCAAAGTTCAGTAGAAGGATACTGAGCCAGTACCTAAAACCCCAAAGCACACGAAGTCTATAAGTTACTTAATCCTCCATACACCAGTCTATAACAGTATGGCAGAGAGGAAAATACATGGGCCATGGACTCATGCAGAAATGAGTCCAAATTTTGCTCTTACATTTTATTAGCTGTTTGACCTTGGTCAAATTACTTCTCTTTCTTTCTTCCAACCTTCCATTCATTCATTTATTCATTCTTTCTTTCATTATACACAGTACACAAATACTTATTGGATTCCTTCCTCCCTATGTGACCAGGATTTTCTTCATTCATTCAATAATAACAACCATACTTATTTGCCGAATTTTTTTTTTACATTCCTTTTTCTGTATAGCTGGTTTATTTTGTTTTAATATAGCAGGTTCTTATTAGTTACCTATTTTATACATATCAGTGTATACATGTCCATCCCAACCTCCCAATTCATCACACCACCACCCCCACCCCCGCCTTCCCCCCTTGGTGTCCATATGTTTGTTCTCTACATCTGTGTCTTCATCTGTACCATTTTTCTAGATTCAACATATATGCGTTAATATACGATATCTGTTTTTCTCTTTCTGACTTACTTCACTCTGTATGACAATCTCTAGGTCCATCCACGTCTCAACAAATGACCCAATTTCGTTCCTTTTTATGGCTGAGTAATATTCCATTGTATATATGTACCACATCTTCTTTACCCATTTGTCTGTTGATGGGCATTTAGGTTGCTTCCATGACCTGGCTATCATAAACAGTGCTACAATGAACATTGGGGTGCATGTGTCTTTTTGGATTATAGTTTTCTCTGGGTAAAGGCTCAGTAGTGGGATTGCTGGCTCATATGGTAATTCTATTTTTAGGTTTTTAAGGAAACTCCATACTGTTCTCCATAGTGGCTGTATCAATTTACATTCCCACCAACAGTGCAAGAGGGTTCCCTTTTCTCCACACCCTCTCCAGCATTTGTTGTTTGCAGATTTTCTGATGACGTCCATTCTAACCGGTGTGAGGTGATACCTCATTGTAGTTTTTTGATTTGCATTTCTCTAATAATTAGAGATGTTGAGCAGCTTTTCATGTGCTTCTTGGCCATCTGTATGTCTTCTTTGGAGAAATGTCTATTTAGGTCTTCTGCCCATTTTTTGATTGGGTTGTTTGTTTTTTTAATATTGAGCTGCATGAGCTGTTTATATATTTTGAAGATTAATCCTTTGTCCATTGACTCGTTTGCAAATGTTTTCTCCCATTCTGAGGGTTGTCTTTTCATCTTGTTTATAGTTTCCTTTGTTGTGCAAAAGATTTTAAGTTTCATTAGGTGCTATTTGTTTATTTTTGTTTTTATTTCCATTACTCTGGGAGATGGGTCAAAAAAATCTTGCTGTGATTTATGTCATAGAGTGTTCTTCCTATGTTTCCCTCTAAGATTTTTACAGTGTCCAGTCTTACAGTTAGGTCTTTAATCCATTGTGAGTTTGTTTTTTTTTTTCTTAAAGATTGATTGATTGATTGATTGATTGATTGCTATGTTGGGTCTTCGTTTCTGTGCTAGGGCTTTCTCTAGTTGTGGCAAGCGGGGGCCACTCTTCATCGCGGTGCACGGGCCTCTCACCATCTTGGCCTCTCTTGTTGCGGAGCACAGGTTCCAGACGCGCAGGCTCAGTAGTTGTGGCTCACGGGTCTAGTTGCTCCGCGGCATGTGGGATCTTCCCAGACCAGAGTGTGAACCCGTGTCCCCTGCATTGGCAGGCAGATTCTCAACCACTGCGCCACCAGGGAAGCCCCCATTGTGAGTTTTTGTGTATGGTGTTAGGGAGTGTTCTAATTTCATTCTTTTACATGTAGCTGTCCAGTTTTCCCAGCACCACTTATTAAAGAGGCTGTCTTTTCTCCATTGTATATCCTTGCTTCCTTTGTCATAAATTAGTTGACCATAGGTGTGTGGGTTTATCTCTGGGCTTTCTATCCTGTTCCATTGATCTATATTTCTGTTTTTTGTGCCAGTACCATACTGTCTTCATTACTGTAGCTTTGTAGTATAGTCTGAAGTCAGGGAGCCTGATTCCTCCAGCTCTGTTTTTCTTTCTCAGTATTGCATTGACTATTCGAGGTCTTTTGGTTTCCATACAAATTGTGAAATTTTTTGTTCTAGTTTTGTGAAGAATGCCATTGGTAGTCTGATAGGGATTGCACTGAATCTGCAGATTGCTTTGGGTAGTATAGTCATTTTCACAATGTTGATTCTTCCGAGCCAAATACATGGTATATCTCTCCATCTGTTTGTATCATCTTTAATTTCTTTCATCAGTGTCTTATAGTTTTCTGCATACAGGTCTTTTGTCTCCTTAGGTAGGTTTATTCCTAGGTATTTTATTCTTTTTGTTGCAATGGTAAATGGTCAACATTTCCTTAATTTCTCTTTCAGATTTTTTGTTGTTAGTGTACAGGAATGCAAGAGATTTCTGTGCATTAATTTTGTATCCTGCTACTTTACCAAATTCACTGATTAGCTCTAGTAGTTTTCTGGTAGCATCTTTAGGATACTGTATGTATAGTATCTTGTCATCTGCAAACAATGACAGTTTTACTTCTTTTCCAATTTGTATTCCTTTTACTTCTTTTTCTTCTCTGATTGCTGTGGCTAAAACTTCCAAAATTATGTTGAATAATAGTGGTGAGAGTGGGCAACCCTGTCTTGTTCCTAATCTTAGAGAAAATGGTTTCAGTTTTTCACCACTGAGAATGATGTTGGCTGTGGGTTTGTCATATATGGCCTTTATTATGTTGAAGTAGGTTCCCTCTATGCCCATTTTCTGGAGAGTTTTTACCATAAATGGGTGTTGAATTTTGTCAAAAGCTTTTTCTGCATCTATTGAGATGATCATATGGTTTTCATCCTTCAATTTGTTAATATGGTGTATCACATTGACTGATTTGCATATATTGAAGAATCCTTGCATCCCTGGGATAAATCCCACTTGATCATGGTGTATGATCTTTTTAATGTGTTGTTGGATTCTGTTTGCTAGTATTTTGTTGAGGATTTTTGCCTCTATATTCATCAGTGATATTGGTCTGTAATTTTCTTTTTTTGTAGTATCTTTGTCTGGTTTTGGTATCAGGATTATGGTGGCCTCATAGAATGAGTTTGGGAGTGTTCCTTCCTCTGCAATTTTTTGCAAGAATCTGAGAAGGATGGGTGTTAGCTCTTCTGTAAACGTTTGATAGAATTCACCTGTGAAGCCATCTGGGCCTGGACTTGTGTTTGCTGGAAGATTTTTAATCTTCTTCTTTAATCAGTTTCAATTTCATTACTTGTGAATGGTCTGTTCATATGTTCTATTTCTTCCTGGTTCAGTCTTGGAAGGTTATACCTTTCTAAGAATTTGTCCATTTCTTCCAGGTTGTCCATTTTATTGGCATAGAGTTGCTTGTAGTAGTCTCTTAGGATGCTTTGTATTTCTGCGGTGTCTGTTGTAACTCCTCCTTTTTCATTTCTGATTTTATTGATTTGAGTCCTCTCCCTCTTTTTCTTGATGAGTCTGGCTAATGGTTTATCAATTTTGTTTACCTTCTCAAAGAACCAGCTTTTAGTTTTATTGATCCTTGCTATTGTTTTCTTTGTTTCTATTTCATTTATTTCTGCTCTGATCTGTATGATTTCTTTTCTTCTACTAACTTTGGGTTTTGTTTGCTCTTCTTTCTCTAGTTCCTTTAGGTGCAAAGTTAGATTGTTTATTTGAGATTTTTCTTGTTTCTTGAGGTAGGATTGTATTGTTATAAACTTCCCTCTTAGAACTGCTTTTGCTGCATCCCATAGGTTTTGGATTGTCATGTTTTCATTGTCATTTGTCTCTAGGTATTTTTTGATTTCCTCTTTGATTTCCTCAGTGATCTCTTGGTTATTTAGCAGGGTATTGTTTAGCCTCCCTGTGTTTGTGTTTTTTACATTTTTTCCCCTGTAATTTATTTCTAATCTCATAGCCTTGTGGTCGGAAAAGATGCTTGATATGATATCAATTTTCTTAAATTTACTGAGGCTTGATTTATGACCCCAGATGTGATCTATCCTGGAGAATGTTCCATGTGCACTTGAGAAGAAAGTGTAATCTGCTGTTTTTGGATGGACTGTCCTATAAATATCGATTAAATCTATCTGGTCTGTTGTGTCATTTAAAGCTTGTGTTTCCTAATTAATTTTCTGTCTGGATGATCTGTCCATTGGTATAAGTGAGGTGTCAAAGTCCCCCACTATGACTATGTTACTGTCAATTTCCTCTTTTATAGCTTTTAGCAGTTGCCTTTTTATTGAGGTGCTCCTATTTTGGGTGTATGTATTTTTACAATTGTTATATCTTCTTCTTGGACTGATCCCTTGATCATTACATAGTGTCCTTCCTTTTCTCTTGTAACATTCTTATTTTAAAGTCTATTTTATCTGATATGAGTATTGCTACTCCAGTTTTCTTTTGATTTCCATTTGCATGGAATATATTTTCTATCCCCTCACTTTCAGTCTGTATGTGTCCCTAGGTCTGAAGCGCGTCTCTTGTAGACAGCATATATATGGGTCTTGTTTTTGTATCCATTCAGGGAGCCTGTTTCTTTTGGTTGGAGCATTTAATCCATTCACATGTAAGGTAATTAGCGATATGTATTTTCCTATTACCATTTTCTTAATTGTTTTGAGTTTGTTTTTGTAGGTCCTTTCCTTCTCTTGTGTTTCCCACTTAGAGAAGTTCCTTTAGCATTTGTTGTAGAGCTGGTTTGGTGGTGCTGAATTCTCTTAGCTTTTGCTTGTCTGTAAAGCTTTTGATTTCTCTGTCGAATCTGAATGAGACCCTTGCTGGGTAGAATAATCTTGGTTGCAGGTTCTTCCCTTTCATCACTATAAACATATCGTGCCACTCCCTTCTGGCTTGTAGAGTTTCTGCTGGGAAGTCAGCTGTTAACCTTAATGGGATTCCCTTGTATGTTATTTGTTGTTTTTCCCTTGTTGCTTTTAATAATTTTTCTCTGTCTTTAATTTTTGTCAGTTTGATTACTATGTGTCTCGGTGTGTTTCTCCTTGGGTTTATCCTGCCTGGGACTCTCTGCACTTCCTGGACTTGGGTGGCTATTTCCTTTCCCATATTAGGGAAGTTTTCGACTATAATCTCTTCAAATATTTTCTTGGGTCCTTTCTCTCTCTCTTCTCCTGGGACCCCTATAATGCGAATGTCGGTGCATTTAATGTTGTCCCAGAGGTCTCTTAGGCCGTCTTCATTTCTTTTCATTCTTTTTTCTTTAATCTGTTCTGCAGCAGTGATTTCCACCATTCTCCCTTCCAGGTCACTTTCCATTCTTCTGCCTCAGTTATTCTGCTATTCATTCCTTCTAGTGCATTTTTCATTTCAGTTACTGTATTGTTCATCTCTGTTTATTTGTTCTTTAATTCTTCTAGGTCTTTTTTAAACATTTCTTGCAACCTTTCGACCTTTGCCTCCATTCTTTTTCTGAGGTCCTGGATCATCTTCACTATCATTATTCTGAATTCTTTTTCTGAAAGTTTGCCTATCTCCACTTCATTTAGTTGTTTTTCTGGGGTTTTATCTTGTTCCTTCATCTGGTACATGGTCCTCTGCCTTTTCATTCTGTCTATCTTTCTGTGAATGTGGTTTTCGTTCCACAGGCTGCAGGATTGTAGTTCTTCTTGCTTCTGCTGTATGCCCTCTGGTGGATGAGGCTATCTAAGAGGCTTGTGCAAGCTTCCTGATGGGAGGGACTGGTGGTGGGCAGAGCTGGGTTTTGCTATGGTGGACAGAGCTCAGTAAAACTTTAATATGTTTGTCTGCTGATGGGTGGGGCTGAGTTCCCTCCTTGTTGGTTGTTGGCCTGAGGCGACCCAACACTGGAGCCTACCCGGGCTCTTTGGTGGGGCTAATGGCGGACTCTGGGAGGGCCCACGCCAAGGAGCACTTCCCAGAACTTTTCCTGCCAGTGTCCTTGTCCCTGTGGTGAGCCACAGCTGCCCCCTACCTCTGCAGGAAACCCTCCAACACTAGCAGGTAGGTCTGGTTCTGTCTCCTATGGGGTCACTGCTCCTTCCCCCTGGGTCCTGATACGCACACTACTTTGTGTGTGCCCTCCAAGAGTGGAGTCTCTGTTTCCCCCAGTCCTGTCAAAGTCCTGCAATCCAATCCCGCTAGCCTTCAAAGTCTGATTCTCTGGGAATTTGTCCTCCCATTGCCAGACCCCCAGCTTCGGAAGCCTGACGTGGGGCTCAGAACCTTCACTCCAGTGGGTGTACTTTTGTGGTATAAATGTTCTCCAGTTTGTGAGTCACCCACCCAGCAGTTATGGGATTTGATTTTATTGTGATTGCGCCCCTTCTACTGTCTCATTGAGGCTTCTCCTTTGTCTTTGGATGTGGGGTATCTTTTTTGGTGAGCTCCAGTGTCTTCCTGTCAATGATTGTTCAGCAGTTAGTTGTGATGCCGGTGCTCTTGCAAGAGGAAGTGAGCGCACGTCCTTCTACTCCGCCATCTTGAACCAATCTCCCTTGCTGAGTTCTTAAAAATAACACACTGGCGACTGGCATCTAGTGAGACTAAGAATTTGATCATGTATTGAGTAAATCTGATCATATATTAAGTCCATAGCAATAATGGCCTTACTCTGATGTGGCAATTGCCATGGAGTAGCCGTACAGATTGTGGACATCGTACTGCTTGCCCCAGTGCTGTACTGCATCCATGCAGAGACTCTTGCAGAACAGGTACCCATCCAGGATTCCTGCGACAAGAGAGGGATCAGTCAATGAGAGCCTGAGATGCATATTCCCTGTTTCTCGACTATCACCTGAAATTGTGGCTCCCTAGGCAGGCATTTTTTGTGGCCATCCTGGAAATCATCATACAGCTTCCTCACTATCAGAAGGATATATACTTTCAGTAGTTTCTCTGATATATAAAAAAATTGTGCTGACCCATACACATTCTCCCACCTGGGTGCACATGTGACCAGAGGCAAGTATTTGGAAGTAAGTGGATCCAGTTAGACTTGAAGTTAAATCTGAAGTCTTCCAACTGAGCTAAATTAAGTGGTCCAAGAATAAAAATATTAGATGAAAGTGTAAATTAGTTTCTCACCCTTTCTCTAAGCTGTTATACGGGATGATTGACCAATCTCTCTTTCATTCATCCAATCTTTTCTGCTCCCCTTGCACCACTATGGTTCAGATCCAAATTACCTTTGTCTTAACCATTGCAATCATTTTCTTTTTTTTTTTTAATTTTTATTTATTTATTTATTTTTGGCTGTGTTGGGTCTTCGTTTCTGTGCGAGGGCTTTCTCTAGTTGCGGCAAGCGGGGGCCACTCTTCATTGCGGTGCGCGGGCCTCTCACTATCACGGCCTCTCTTGTTGCAGAGCACAGGCTGCAGACGCGCAGGCTCAGTAGTTATGGCTCATGGGCCCAGTTGCTCCGCGGCATGTGGGATCTTCCCAGACCAGGGCTCGAACCTGTGTCCCCTGCATTGGCAGGCGGACTCTCAACCACTGCGCCACCAGGGAAGCCCTGCAATCATTTTCTTAATGGCTTATTTAACTCTGATCTATTGATCTTCTAATTCATATTAGAAGCACACATTAATGCCAGGTCAATATTTCCAAAACCATTTGACTGTCATGTTTCCCTCTAAAACTTAAATAATTTCTATCACCAAAGAATGAAGCCTCCCATCTGAGTCTCTCAGCATTTGATGCTGACCCACCTGCCCTAATTTCCTATTTTTCCATCAGACTGGAAGTTTTCATAAGATGCTGTAATTCTAGCAGCTCATTCTTTTCTTAATCAAGATACAATTTGTCTGTGAGCCTCTAGATTTCTTCAAACTACAATAAATGCTGTGATTCCAGGGCCACACCCTGGGATACAGTGTTGTTCAAAGTTCAATCAGAACTCACTAGCATCATATTCACTGACTCTGATGTTGACCCGCCCCCCCCCCCACCCCCACCAAGCCATGGGTTCTGGCTTCCTTTCATTTTATGGTCCAAATCTGTTCTTCACTGTCTTGACATCACCACACTTGACCTTCATATGAAGACCTAACCTGGTTACCTGGTCTCTCTCTGGTTAGCCCTAACCTATCTGGGTACACACTTGAGAGGAAAATGAACTAACCACTAACCTCTGGCTTCTGCACCATATCTTCTCTGGAACAGAAACAGCTCAGATGTAGGTAGAAGGACTAGGTTGATTGCCCCTTTTGAATTTACGCCTCATTTAGGAAAGCACAGAGTGTTTTGATTTTCTTTCCTAGTTTTCTTTATACAGTACCCACATTTTCCTTCCCTTATGCAATTTATGTAAAAAATCCCTTGCCAGGTTATTCATATCTATCCTTATGAATTTAAAATACCAGATATGCATTGCCACTTTAATCAAACCAACCAGCACTTACTGGGAGTGAATGGGGGATAATTTAGATTGCTTGTGGAACATCCTGAAACTGAACCATCCACGAAGTTGGAGACTTCATTCATATCCTAGAAGACAAAGAACAAAGACTATTAAGAAAAAGTAACATGTCCTCGTATGTTGTACTGATGGTGTCTTTCTTTTTTTTTGAGGACTCAGAGAAATGATTCTAGATATTTCTTTTTTTAACGAGGTTCTTATGTTAAGGAGAGAAATAGATGTTCCTGTCCTGTCTTCTCTACCCATTGAAGGCTTTGTGGAGAAGCTTCTTAAAATCCCTTCAAAATGATGTATGTATATAATCATTGAAAATGAAGAATTTCCAAAAATACTAGGTGAAAAATATTTCAATTTATATGGTCCCATGTATATCAACTTATACATTCTTTAAATATTCAAATATAGCTATGAATACACACACATATAAATGCATATACATATATAATGCAAACATATGCAGAGAGAGTGAGAGAACAAGCATGTACCCACAGCTGTGCAAGTGAGGGCTCTGGAAAGATGCATACTGAAATATTGATGGTAGATGTCTTTGGTTGATATCACTTTAGCTCTCCTCATCTGTTTAGCTCTCTGTATTGTTTGCATTTTCTACCTTTCTCTTATAAATAGAAAAAAGTTCAACTCCAGAGCTCTGTAAATTGTGCTGGACCCCTGATGCTTTGCATTTGCTTTCATTTGACATCATGTGAGACATTTGTCCTTTCTGCAGCCACAGTTCTGTCGCTCACTTGATTACTTTGGCTCTGATCAGTTATCCAACACGTCCAAGTGAAAGAGCCCTGAAGTGACAATTGAACAATTTGTGTACTTTGTCACAACGTAAGGAGTATATGACCTATTTTTACTTCAGCTCATTCATTTGTAAAAGGAGAGCTAGGCTCGGAAAAAACAGATATCTCAGTTTACTTCCTTCCACTTCTAACAATCTGATTTTGAAGTCTAAGCTACATGTTTTGGTAAGATTATTTGAATAGTAAGAGAGAGAATACCTAGAATTATTGCCATACTTGCTTTCCTCTCCTCCTCTTCCCCCTGTGCTCCATGACTCGATGATATAGAGATACACAGTCTGAATGTTAGCCGCCTAGTAATCAAAATGTTAAGAACTCACAATCCAGATTCCATCAAATTCTACTTGATTGTGGAAAAGCTCACACTCATTTGCCCACCAAGCAGTACACTTGGGGTCGGTGTAATCGGGAAACACAGTTTTTCCAGGCCAGACCTGCAGGAGGAAAAGAAAAATATTGATCAAAGGAAGTTAAATGAATACAGAGTAAAACAGAGTACAAAGAAATTCCTAATATGATCATGGCAACAGAGGTGCCCAGGCACAGGTCCTTTTCAATTAGGAATGTAAAGTGCTTTAAATATTTAGAATAAATAGGAGGAGTCAAATAGTCACTTGAGAAAAAACTTATTTCAAAAAAATGGTTAAGTCTTTGCTAATCTTCAACTCTGCCTCATCCTTCCCTCACACTTTCTCTACTCCCAATCCTAGGAATGGTAAATGAGGGAGAGTACTGTATAATTTCAACTGACCCATGACAAGTTATGGGTTCTAACCATCAATTACTCTTCTCTATTCTCTTCCTATCCACTTCTTCTCAGACACTAGGCACTCGGGTCAGCAGAGGTGTTAGAAGTGAATCAGCAGATAACACCTTCATGGAAAACAAGGACAAATAAGTTTGAGAAAGAACTAGTCAAACTTGCCAAATAACAGAAAAACTGAGTAAGAAGAGGAATGAAATAGTTTCATTGGATTTGCCAGTTAGGAGGTAACTGGTGCCAAAGCAGCATCAGTGGAGTGACGGGGGAGGAAAGTAGACTGCAGTCAGCTGAAGAGTGAATGGGGGGTACTTCCCTTGTGGCTCAGTGGTTAAGAATCCGCCTGCCAATGCAGGGGACATGGGTTCGAGCCCTGGTCCAAGAAGATCTCACATGCCGCGGAGCAACTAAGCCTGTGTACCACAACTACTGAGCCTGCCTGCCACAACTACTGAAGCCCGTGCGCCTAGAGCCCATGCTCTGCGACAAGAGAAGCCACAGCAACGAGAAGCCCATGCACCACAACAAAGAGTAGCCCCCGCTCGCCGCAACTAGAGAAAGCCCGCACACAGCAACGAAGACCCAACGTAGCCAAACATAAATAAATAAAATGAATAAATTAAAAAAAAAAAGTGAATGGGGGGTGAGGTGAGGAGGTGGACACTCAGTATCTAAGTCTATTGTTTAAAGGGACTTTGCTGTGAAGGGAATGTAAGAACTGGGATGACTGGTAGGTATTTGAGGATGAAAGGACAAGGGCAAGTTGATCCCCAGCATATATAAGGCACCTGAAAATGTAAAACAAAACAATTACAGACACACACACACACTGCCACAGCCCCTCCACCAGCCCCCACTTCCCCATTAAGATACCTCCCCAATGAGTGGAGTCACTCCATCTGAAGCATTCACCCATATCTTCATATCTGAACCCCTGTCATACGGGCCATAGGGATTACTTGGGGAAGAGTTGTTGGAGATGGCTGGATCCTAAGAAAGGGAAAAATACAATGAGGGTCCTAGCTTTGAGCTAGAACCACTGAAAGGGAACTGGGGATTGAGGGATGAGGGAGGGGGAGGGGGCGTAATGACAAGGAAGAGCAAGGACCTGATGTGGGGGAATAAGAGGATAGCACATACCATAATGATGACCAATTTTTGTCCGTTACTGTGTAACTCTTTAACAAACTCAGGGAAGCCCTTAAAATTTACTGGATCATAAGTGAAGTCCTTCCTCTCGTGCATATAATCAATATCAGCATGCTGAACGTCCTGAAAGAATACACAACGTCCACAATTTATGAGCCCACCCCTGGAATCAGATTAGCTGCATCACCCTACCTTGTCGCCTGGCGCTCCGGCTTTGAAAACCAATCTAACAAACAAACCACAACAGTTACAAAAAATATCACTAAGGCTATCAAAACACATCCATTACCTAAATGCTATGTCATCCACAAGATAAAGGAGAGAAGGGACTGGCTCTCCCACTTCTCCCGCATTTGACTGCACCACATTTTGTATTGTTGCTTCTCTTCCACTTAAAGCCTTCTTTGGCATTTGCTCTTTCCTAATTTTACTTGTATGAAAACAGTGGAGCCCAGAATGAAATTGACTCTTGCTCCAAGACCTAAGCGTCTGCCTCCAAGGGAGTGGGGTAAGGGAGAGAAGAGGATTATTCCAGAGACTACTGGGCGTTTCTCTTTGCATCTCTTGTAAGACCTCGCTACTCATTATATAATAGACACATTCAAATTTAGCCACTTAAATCATAAAAATATTTTATTACATGTATAAACTGTATTCTTTTGTTCCCTTAAACTAGGGAAAGAAATGCCTTGAGAATACAAATAAGAATGCACTGTGTAGAATGTCATCAATACAGTAAGTATAAGAAAACCAGTTCCTTCAAGGAATGGTTGGCCCAACAAAAAAGTCCAGCGTTCTGAATATATAAAAATATTTTTGTTGTATATTTTTTAAAAAAACTCAGGAGGAGAGAGTATAAACAATTGTTCTTATTCCCCAAGAAAATTCTTTTATTTTTGGAGGATTTTTTGCTGCCTTACTTACGTAAGGCAGCTGTGCGGCACGGTTTCTCTCCATGACTTCTTTCATGTTACCCAGGGTTCCATAGTCATAACGACTGAGATGAAACCCAAGTGCCCAGTATGAGGGTAGGGCTGGCCGTCCAATGAGCTGAAAGAATGATGTGAAATGAAAGTTAGCAAATACTCTATTTTTAACAAAACTTTTTCTACGCATTAGTTTGGGGGCACAAAACATACCCCACTTTCCAACACACTATCTCCTTAATATTGGAATGCTAGCCCCTTTAATAAGTCATTAAGGTTTGGATCAATATGTAATAGCACATTTATAATAGCTACTTATAATAGCATATGTTTGTGAGTCACACTTGCATATTAAATTTACATTTCTTTGCTCTTATTTACAATTTCCTCAGTCATAACCATAACGTTATAAATTTACCTCTTGATACTCTTGAACCACTTGCTCTGGAGTGTTTCCCAAGAACACGTAGAAGTCGAGAATGCCCCCAGTGGTGCGGTAAGTGACAGCTGGGGTGGGCTGGAGGGAAACCTCTTGAAAGATTAAAAATGAAGCAAATAAACATTAGAATTTATTCTAGAGTAATAATTACAAAGCTTTAGACCAGAGGATCACCAGTCATCTGAACACTAATGAAGTGATCCTAATGCCTCAGTTTTTGTATAAAAAGGGACAAACTCTGACAATCAAAGTCCAACCTCACAGCACAAGAAAGGCCAAAGCATTTGTCCTGTGACAGATTTCCATAACTGGTGACTGCAGTGTCTTAACTGCTGTGTCAGGATTTCATGAAAAAGTAACCAGTTTCAGGAAGTGGTCCAGAATAAGCCATTGCGGCATAAAAATGGTTGTAAGCTGAAAACGTTTGAGTTTCTGAAATCCCTTATCCACCTAAAGGAAGAGCCTCCCATACGAACTCAGTTGTCATAAACCCCCTGCCCTGGAGCAAAACTAATCTCCTCTGAGACAATAAATCGGCAGCACACAAGAATACCCAGCCCCCACTATCCTCCTAAGGGCTCACTGATCTTTCCAAAACGTCATCTGTTGTTCCATTAAATGCCCTTTATCCCTCTCACCCCTTCTAAGAAGCCATTTGTTTCATCCTAAGTACATTTCTTCCCCTATTAGGATGGTTTGTAAGTCCCAAATTCTAACCACTCCTTTGAGCTACTCACTGAGCACTCTTGTGTATATGCAGGTTGCACACGTAAATAAACCTAGTTTTTTCTCTTGCTAACCTGTCTTTTGTCAGATTGATTCACAGCCCCTCAAATACCAAACCTAAGAGGACAGAGAAAAAAATTTTCTTCTCTGCCATTCACAACTACAGAATATGCTGTTCCCACCCCATATCCCATCATTATTGCAGGAACATAACCTGGCTAGACACACGGAGGTACCAGCCTCAGCAGATCTCACATCAAGCAAGAGCCAAACTAAAAAGATGTCAGAGATGATACTATAAATTCAAAATCCCTCTAAGCCCCAAATGCAATTTTCAGAGATGAAGTCTCCCCATAGCCTTGATTTGCATTAGGGATAAAAGGTCTCAAGATCGACTAAAATGTACTCTTCAGGCATGAGAACAACTCACACGGAGTATCTAGGATTCTGTGGCTTTTCCCTCTAAGCCTGACACAGATTGTTTTCTGGTTCCTTTCAGCCACCTGAAACTGTACAATCCTTGTATAATCTCAGTCTATTCTTTGACTATCAGGTATCTTAGAATCATCTTTGATCACTTAGAGTGATTCTCAAACAATCTGTGGTAAAGGATCAGATCTTTATTTTCTAAATTTCCAGTTCTTTGCAAACTGATACTTTTGTAAAATAACATGAAAATGAATTATTAGAAAAAGTTTCATACATGTACTTGGATGCTACAGCAATGTTTCCTCTTAATTTTATACTCATCTTACTGTAGACCTGAAACAGTCTTTGAACACTCCATGGGTCACGCTTTAAGGAGTACTGATCTAGTCCATCAAGTCCCGGTTGAGAAGAGGGTGGGGATCAATATCCTGTGCTGACCATCAACCCTGGGAGATTCTGACAGAACTCCTCTTTCCCTGTAGGGATTGATTCATTGCCCTGGGATTGGTTGTTACTGGTGCAAGCAGAAGAACAGTTGAGAATCACTGATCTGATCTAAAACCTTCAAAGATAAGGAAGCAAGCTACTTCCTGGAATCCTATGATATTATACCATTTGGTCTTAAACAATCTGACTGTACTCTGCCTGACCCTCACGCTCCACTTTACCTTGCTACCCCTGGAGGTCTCGATGTAACATTCACACCTCAGTTGTAGTTCCTCGGTTACACCCTGCTATTAGAGCAATTACCTGTTTCCTACCAGAGCTTTTATTAACCCCTGTACTGGATGAAAGTCTGAGGAAGGAGAAGAACAAATTGGTAGAAACGGCCTTAGAATAGACTGTAGGAAAGGGTTAGCTGTTTTAACACTATAATAGTAAATATTCCAACAGAGGCAACCAGATTCAAGAAAATCGTAAGCTAAGAGAGAAAACTCTACTCATGGCTACCATGAGTCAACAGGTAATGAAGTATGAATGGCACAGTCAGAGAACATATAAGGCCCCAAGCTACGGCTCAGCCATTCCTAAAGGGTGCCATTCCTTTATCATAATGCTGTAAGAAAGGGACTGAAAATCATCCTTGTGTATGAATATTCCTTTAGTCTTTTACCCATGGCATTGCTGTTCATCAGAAACACTCCAAAGGACAATCCACTAGCATCTTCAAGGCATAGGAAGAATGTCTGTGCACCATACAAGTTAGTTCCATCCTGCAGAAAGATAATTTAAAACCAAAAATTTACAAATAAACCCCACATGGCCAGAAATAGCTTAGGAAATCGATGTTAATCATGTGAGGAATTGACAAGGGACTCATGTCAAAGAAGACACAAATTTTTAATGTAAGGTCTACACTTGGTTGATGTTAATCAAGTGAATTAGCATTTTCATATAGAATGAGCCAGCTATGACCATTTATCTAATAGAAATGTGAGAACCTGTGATATGTTAGGATGTGAGAGAACAGGTTTGAAACTGTAGTTCAAAAAAGCTCTTCTCTACGGATATCAAAAACAAACTTATGGTTACCAAAGGGGACACGTTGGGGGTAGGGATAAATCAGGAGCTTGGGGTGAACTATATAAGACAGATAACTAAAAAAGGACCTACTGTATAGCACAGAGAACTCTACTCAATATTCTGTGATAATCTACATGAGAAAAGAATGAATATATGTATATGTATAACTGAATCACTTTGCCGTACACCTGAAACTAACGCAACAGTGTAAAGCAACTATACTCCAATAAAAATTTTTTTTCAAAAAAAGAGCTCTTCTCTCAAAGAGGCGTGACCTTGACTCAAAGAGTCTTGACCTAACCTCATCTGCAAAAACTCCATCGAGCCCTAATATAAATCAGGCACCTTTCTAATTTGCAACTAGATGGAGCTCTACTTAAGATATATGGTCTTCTAGTCTTTACAACAGCATACATTAGAACTTGAGCTGGTCTTCTAGACTTTAGAACAGTAGTTTTCAACCTGGGCTGCATCCCACCCCAATTAAAACAGAATCTCTGGGAATAGAAGCAGACGTTGATAGTTTGTTCAATTTCCCCGGGTGATGCCAATGTATAATCATGTTTGAGAATCACTGCTCTGGGACAGCATATCTCAAAATTTGGTGTGCATACAAATTACAAAGGAACCTCATTTCAGTGTGGGGTCTAATTTAGTAGATGGAAGAGGGAGCTGAGAGCCCAAATTTGTCACGTGGTGGTGCCCATACTGCACACTTCAAGCAGCGAGGATCTAAGGCTCCTTATTGAACAAGCATCACCAGCCATATCCCAGATGAGCTGCTTGGACCCAACACCTTCCCTGTTTTTCTGATAGGCCTATGGTATGGTGAGGAGCGTGGGCCAGGGATTAGATCCTATCTCTGTTCCTTACGAACTATTTTTTTTTTACATTGGGCTATTCATTTGGCTTTTCTAAACCTCAGTTTCCTTGTCTGTTAAATGGAATAAATTAGACTTATTTTTCTCAGAGTCCTTTTGGTAAATAGAGATAATATATTTAAAAATTCACTTAATAAATTATTCCTCTAATTTCCTTTCATCCAGCCACTAGTTCTGCTTAATTGGGAAAGTTGCTGAACAAGACCTGAATGTAGTATTGCTGAGTCTAGAAAATGCCTCTACTTTGAGTTTTAGCAGTCAAAACAAAACCAAGAGAGAAAAAACAAAATAAAATAATAACAACAAAACTCTACTCCTTCTATTCTTTCACTGCCCCAAACATTCTTCACACAAAGAATGATTAATACAGAATGTTAGCTGATATTTTATCCTGTTTTGCTGACAAACCTGGTAAGTTGGTGATTTGTAAAGGTCAACCTAAAATATGGTAACCATAACCAGCATATTGTGCAGAATCAGTATTAGTTTTCTCCACAACTAGTTAGTTCAAAACGAAAATGTGATGAAAAATACTTGGTATTTATTGAGAATTTTCTATGTGGCAGACACCCTTCTAGAGACTCTACATGTATCAATTCATTTAATTCCCATCACAACCCTATGAAGTAAGTATATTACCCCCATTTCATAGATGGGGAACTAAAGACACAGAGAGGAAACCTGTCCAGAACCACAAAACTGGTGAGTAGCAGTGCCAGAATTCAGACCCAGATAGCCTCACCTGAGCACCTGCCTCTCAACCGTTATACTGTAAAGCTAGGAGTGACCTTCATGAAAGAGGCTATGATATTCAGTGGAAAAGGGGCCCATCCTGAAAGGTTACCCCTTTTGGGATTGTGTCCCTGGCAAATATGGGCCAGGTCTTCCAATTCATATCATGCCGGTACTGCTGGTGCACGTGTTCTCCCAGACCATACACGTTAGCACTGGGCAGTCGGATGGAGAGCTGCAGGAACTGATCAGCAAACAGCAGGGGCCCGATGCTGGAGTCAAACCTAGACATGGGTGGAAAACACAGGGACTGGTGGGCAAGTGGAGTGGAGGGTATGCAACTGCTTAGAAAACTGTTCTTGTATCTCAAAGACTCAATACTCCCTGTTTAATCGGCCTCATTTGCCCTCCTGTGACACTTTTCCGTGGACATCAAGAGATCAGGATTTCCTGAGGGCAGGTACCATTCGGCACATTTCTTAGATTTGTCCCCTTGACTCTCTATCACATGACCAGAATATTAGTCGTACGTTATAGTAGATGCCCCATAGAGAGTTACTGCTGGATAGGTGTTAGATGGATGGAGGGAAAAAAGGGAAAATAAGGAGGAAAAATGACCAAATGGAAGGAAGAAAGAGAAAAAGGACACAGCCCAGTGCCTGGCCTACAATAAATGCTTAGTAATAGAAGAGGAGGAGGAGGAGGAAGAGGAGGAAGGAAGGAAGAGGAAGGAAGGCGGAAAAAAGTACACATTTGGAGGTGGAGAGTCTGGTCACCAACAGTGGGCTCACAGCCCTCAGGAATACTGTAGAAATGCATCCTTTTCCAGGCTTGCAAACCTCCCTCCCCCACAACCTTCATACTCAAATCTCCAGATAGGTTTGCAAAACTTACAGAACATGATTGTTGCTCGTTCTGATCACTTTGATGCTAAATGGCTGTTTGGAGATCTCAACTTTATAGGTCAAGGAAGAAGCAGCATTTCCTTTGAAGGGTTGCACATGTTCATGGGGCACTTCGTATCTGTCCTGGTTTTGGTCAGTTAACTGTCCAGAGAGATTAGGGAAAGACAGTCAAAATGAAAATGTCTCTGTTTTTCTAAAACAGAAGCACGCCTACCAACACCAGCGTTTCCCAACATCTGTGCTCCTGGTACAGGAACCTGTGCAGCAAATGACATTATGTCTGAAATTATGTCACCAAATTCAGATGTTTAACACTTGGACATAAGTTAGCTTTTAGGTAGAAATATATACTACAAGTCTGCAGACATAAACTATCTCTAGAATTTTCAAAGTTGTGATAATTCTTTTTTTCCTTCCCTGTATCATTTCACATGGTATAAAGGGAAAATAAATGAAAGCCAAAGCTCACCAGTGAACTCTATAATATACATTTAGGAAGTTATCACACTGAAGGAAGGCTTTCAACATACACCTGCTAAGATGCTTTCAACATACACATGCTAAGTAAGAATAATGACAGTAGAGAAAAATACCTCCATTAGCAAATTTTTCTCCTTTGTAGTAACTGCAGTCATCAGGTTGGGAACAAGAACTTCTCCAAAAAAATTTTAAATAAACAAATATCATATGCTATCACTTATATGTGGAATCTAAAATATGATACAAATGAACTTATTCACAAAACTGAAAGACACACAGACACAGAAAACAAAATTAGGGTTACCAAAGGGGAAAGGGGGGTAGGGAGGGGTGAATTGGGAGTTTGGGATTAGCAGATAAAAACTACCATATATAAAATAGATAAACAACAAGGGCCTACTGTAGAGCATAGGAAATTATATTCAGTATCTTATAATAAACTATAATGGAAAAGAATATGAAAAAAAGAAAAAAAGAAACAAACTACAACCTTGAAGTGGAAACGGTTAGACGTCTGGTATTCCGCTGTGAGAAGGACATTGTTGACATCATTTCCAAAAAGAGATGGAGAAGGCAACCTTTTCAACTGGGCTGTGAATCCTAATGTGAAGGGGGTAAAGAGTTTTCATAGCTGGTAAATTCACAAACAGCCACATACAATTAAGCTTTATGTCAAAGGGGCTGGCGAAAAGCCTTTACTTCCCATAAGAAGAGGAGACACAGATGTGTACCTCATCATACACACATACTGCCTTCGGCCAGATTCTGAAGCTAGGTATTGTCATTGCCTTATTCAAAAACCATGCCTCTCTTCTCCAAAATCTGAATGGAAACATCCCTCAAAGGCCTAACTCTCGTTACACCAGCCCATCCATCACTCATATACCCTTTATATTCTGAGCCCTCAAGGTGTTCACATCCATTATTCCTTCTCAGTTATCTTCATGTTACGCCACAGGTGGTCGTATGCACTGATGCCATCTCCCCAGTTATGTGACAAGCCAGGTGAGAGTCGAGACCTTATTAGAAAAGCCCATCAGGCCAAGAGGCCCTGGAAGAGGAGCATGCCTCTTCCTTTATGCGAAGAGCCTCCCTAAGTATCCCCAGCATGTCCATTATTATGTCTGCATTTTGAGGTGGGAGAAAGAAGGGGGGATGTTTAGTCCATGAACACTGACACTGGCTAGCTAACTTTCATAAAGCATGGATAAAATTGGAATTGTTTCCATATCATTAAAATTACATTATATTAGAGTTGTTAGTAGTCTCAGAGGTTACTGAGTTCAAATCCCTCTCTTTAAAAGTTAGAAACTTGGGGAACGAAGAAGTTACAATGTTTGGACAAGGTTACAAAGGTACATAATGACAGAGTCAGGAATAGGACATGTCTCCCAACTCCCAAGACAGAGAGTGATATTTTTCCTTGATGCCAAAATAGACTCTAGTCCTTGCTCAAGGGCAGTGCCCACCTCCTGTCACACGCTGTGGTAGCCGTACAGAGTAACACCCCGCCTGCTGCTACAGCTCTCTTCTGCAGTGTACAGAGCCAACCTGCAGAGGATCTGGAGCTCCTTCCTCAAGGCTGAGTCTGGCTTACCTGCATGTGTGTTCACAAGGCTGCCCTCCACTTGATAGCCATGACTCTTAGAATAGTAGCACCAGGGCACACTTATGGTTCCCTGAGGTTTCCAGCAGCACCCACGCTGGTCACACGTGGCCTGAAATAAGAGATTAGTTAGAGTAACTCCACTATGTGTAGAACACTATCATTGATAAATTTAATTTGAGCATGCGGTCTCATGAGTCTTGTTTTACAAATAAGGGACCTGATATTTAAAGAAATTGTGCTGCATCCCAGTCAATGCAGTGCTTGCACTCAAAACTCACTTTTCTGGCCACCATCCTTCCTTGTTGTTGTTATCATATAACAGTATATGATCACAATGCATTCTCTACCTGTCATCACAATAAACCTGGTAAGTTTATTTAACTATTCTAAACTACTATATAGTTATATCACCTGTAACCCAAAATGACAAATGAAGCTTCACTGATATTGGCTTTGGGCTTTAAAAAAAACTTTGCAATTAACTTTATTCAGAAGCTTTGAAATCAAGGCAATTTTGCTTTGACTTTTAAATGTGTATATTACAAATGGGTATATATAGTATAGGTGACATATATGCATATATATTATACATATATACATAGTGTATACATACGTGTGTGTGTGTATATATATGTGTGTATATATAGTCTCTTAACTCCTCCCAAGGCAGTAAGTAATTGTTCCTTGAAACCCAAATAGATTCTGATTCTTACTTAAGAAAGGTACCTGCCTTTTACTACAATTAATGACTGAATCACATGGAGACTAAAATGGATACAATCTCTTTCTCATATAACTAATTTGGAAGAAGCAATCAGGTTAAATACAAAAAAAGTACAAGGAAACCACTCCTCTTGAGTGTAACTAATAAAATACTATAGCAAAAATTACGGGTTGTGGCTTCCAAGATTAGATTACAGAGTGTCTCCTGTCTTGCTCGCTCCCTCCCTTTCACTTGCTCTGTTGGAGCTCTCACTCTGCGAGAAGTGAGGTGCTGGACTGCAGGATGACCCACATGGTGAGGAGCTGAGGGAGGTCTCCAGCAAGGAACTGAGGTCCTCAGCCCAACAATCCTTGAGCAGCTGAATTCTGCTAATAATCACAATACACAAGCTTGAAAAGGATCATCCCTCAGTCCCAGAAGACACCTTGATTGCAGTCTTCTGGAAGCCTATGAGCCAAAAGCACCCAGATACACCAAGGCCAGATTTCTGACCATAGAAACTGTGAGAAAATAATGTTTGTTGTGTTAAGCCATTAAGTTTCGGGATAATTTGTTACACAGCAATAGATAACTAACATACCCTGCTATATTATTTTACAGATGAAGAACCTCAGGCCACAGAGGTAAAAGTTCACAGGGGTGAAGTGATCTGCCAAAGGTCACTTAGCTATTGAGAAGACAAGGACCAAAACTTAGTTCTCTTGTTATCCGCTTCTTTTTTTCTATAGTCTGGGTTGAGTATCTGCTGAGCATATTTTTAGGAGGATATGGCAATGCTTTACAAACGTAAGACAAAAAAAACTGCTTAGCTATATGAACAATTAGATTTAATCAAATGCTAATTTTTTTGCTAATAACCAATATTAAGGATCTAAAAACAGTGTCCATCTGTGTGGTTTCTATTGTTATGGAATCAGGCTTCACTGTGAACTCAACCGATCAGCAGTTTTTGTTTTTTCTTTTCAAAACCCACTCAGAGGAAACTTCAGTATAACCGGAAAAGAGAAAGGTGCTGGAAAGAGCGCTAAGCAGAACGGCTTCTGCGTGCTCCTCAGAGCTCAGTAACTTCTTCACTGGACTGGAAAGGGCAAAGATCAAAGAGTGGCCAAAGCAGCATGAAAAGTGAACAGCCTCTTGGCCACCTGGAAATCCCAGGCCCTGCAGCGGAGCCAAGCAGTTATGAGGAGCAATGTGGGGAGAAGCAGAGAGCGGGGCAAATAGACAAGAGAGTAAAGAGTAGGTGAAACCTCAGAAAAGAGTTGTAGAGAGAAGCTATAAAAAAAATGACAACATGAATAGGACTGAAGGCAACCAAAAAGAATTAAACCCAAACCTGAGACACAACAAAATGGCCTTTGAAGTTGAACATGAGAATTAAAATTTAAGAGAAACTGCCAAAATAATGTAGAGTGTATAATTTCCAATACAGTATTGAGGGGAAAACTAAGGGGAAAAATTCTCAATGCAAAAAATAAGGAAAGAAAACATGTATATGGGGGTAGGCGTGAGTGGGGAGCAGTACATAAAAAACAGACCAAATGGAAAACACAAAATGAGACCATAGAAAAAAGTTTTTCATGTCAATTATCATATGGCTTAAATACTTAATTTAAAAAACAAGGATAATCAGATTACATTTACAGAAATAAATTCAACTGAAGCTGTTTACAGGCAGCACACCCAAAATTTAAGCTCACAAAAGCACTAAAACAGGGGAAAACAGCTATGTGAGAAGAATTCTTACCAAAGGTTAGTACAGCTATAGTGATAGCTGACAAATAGACTTTAAGTAAATATTAATTATTAGAGAGACATAGAGTCGTCACTACATGATGACAAAAGCTTCAGTTCACCAGGAAGATATGACATCTCAAACCTGATACACACCTGATAATAAAGACTCAAAATATTTACAGAAAAACCTTAAAGAATCACAAGGTAAAATTGAAAAAGGTAGTAAGTACATAATGCAATATTTTTAAAGAACTCCCTCAGTAATTGATAGATAAAGTAGACAAAAAAGTAAAGATATTTTGCTTTTTACATAATAGATACATACAGGCTCCTGCACCAACACAAAGAGAAGGACTGGATTGAACTCAGAGATAGTGAGAAATCAGATGCTGAAGACACTGCTTATGACCTAGTCAAGCTCTGCTCCACTGGAGTCCTTTTCTCCTCCAACCCCCAATGCTTCTTAACATTTAGAGAGAGAGGAGAAGAAACAAAAAAGGAAGTATTTTATATCAAAATCAGACATGAGAGAAAAAGGAAAACTAGAATCCAGTTTTATCCATGAATACAAATGCAAAAACCTAAAAGAAAAGAGCACGCAATTTTAACAATGGAAATCAGCAACACATTAAATAAATAATAAGCGAGTAGTGTTTCTTCCAGAAACACAGGGATTCTTTACTATTAGAAAATCCACTGTATAATTTTTCATAACTTATTAAAGGAAGTACACAATACAATCATTTAAATTAATCACCTATTCATGATAAAATTCTTAGCAAACTGGGAATAAAAAGTAAGTTCCTTAGTTGGATAATGGGTAGATACCTAAAGCCTATAATATGCATCTCACTAACTGTGAAATGTTAGAAACATTCCTTTTAAAATCAGAAGAAAGAGTAGGTGACCATGTCTATGATGTTTTATAATTAAATATATATTGGAGGTCCTAACACTATAAGACTAATAAGACAAGAAAATAAAGAAAATTTGTAAAACTGAAAAGGATGAAGCCAAGTTATCATTATTTTCTGACATAATATTGTGTAAGTAGAAATCCAAGAAAATTTATAGAAATAAATTTAAACTAAATAAGTTAATTATTATTATATTAGATCTTCTATTTTCTTCTTAAAGTCAAACTTTTTCTTTTTTGCCTTTAGGCTTTTAATCTTCCTGGCATTGTTCCTTGAGATATGATGTAATATAGGAATATATAAGCTTGACTCCATTAAAATATAAAATATCTGTTCATCAAGACAGCATAAAATAGGTGAACACAACAGCCTCATAACAGCAGAAGATACTTGCAGCACGTATAATAAAAATAAGAAGTAGAATCTAGAATAACACAAACAAGAAATGTGTACAAATCAGAGTGAGTTGAAAATAATTTACTGATAAGACTACATATGCCTTAGAATATGTGCATCAGTAGGTCATTAGGAAGCAGCATATCTAAGATTAAAAAAAAATTCAGGACCTCAGCAACTGCAGCATTTATAAAAGACAGAGAGCAAAGTTGCAAGGACAAATGCAAACAGGTGAAAAGGAAGTGTCCCAGGTGCAGTGAGAGTCAGCCTGAGTGAATCAGAATTAGCCAGCTCCTGCCACTGGAGGGAATGAGACCACAGTCGACCTTGCTCATTCAGCCCTGCCAACCATCCTGTCTGGGTGCTGGCTCCTCTAACCCTGTATCCCTCCATCCTGTTCTTTCTGTACTGTCCAGTGTCTCTCCACAGCCTTTACGTGTCCTGTCTTAGACACAGGATTCCCTCCCTTCACTGGGATAAGAAACAATGGAATTTACAACAAAGAATCCTCTGAAGGGAAATTTATACTCTTAGTTCTTTAATCCCAGAGGAGAGAACTAGAGAGGAATGATAAAATGATATAGCAATGACCTCAGCAGTAAAACATTCTGCCTAGCCTGCTGTCATATTCATAATTTCTTCCCACTCCCCTCCTCCACATAGCCATATACTTTCCTTCAACAAACACATTATATATATATATATATATATATATATATATATATATATACACACACACACACACACACACACACACACACACACACACACACACACACACACACACAACATTATCCATTGAAACAGCCTCTCAACAACACTTTAGATCAGCATATGGCACCCAGGATACTTAAAACACACAACAAAATACCTAAGAAATACCTTCTATGAAAAACCAGATCACTGAAAGTGCTCCCAGAGTATTTCTTTCTGGCTGAGCTAAAGAGGAGCAGGCCAGTGAATGAATGCAAAGGTCATAGATTAATTCACTTGGGTATAACATTTAGAAAAAAGGCAAAGGTTGTTTATTGAACTACAATCTTGATACCACAGTATTAAACGGTCTTATTATAAAACCAAAGAAGCATTACTGAGGCAATAATGACATTTGAAGTTCACGTAGCCAATAACAAGATGGGCTGTTGCAGGAAAGTGGACAGACTGAGGATGCATTATTCTTCCAGGTGGGCTTCTGAGCAAGTAGTTTCCTAGCACACTATGACAGGGGCAAGTAAATGGGTGTGGATCAACTTTCTGGAAACATCCTGTTTAGGTACAGCATATCTAGACCACGACTTCCCATTCCTATTGGCAAAGCAGCACATTAATTAATGGTCCTCTATCATCAAGCTCCAAACTACCTTATAGTCTTAAACAATATATGCTCTCTGGCACCGATCCTGTATCTTGGCCATATGGGACCATTCAATATGTCATGTATGTGCCCCACAATTTCCTCTTCTGTCACTTTGTGTGCATTGTCTCCTCTATCCTGAATTCACTTTCCATTCGTCTCATCTCTGTCAAAATCCTGCTTATCATTAATTCCAGACTGTCACCTTCTCCTTGATAATAATCTCTTCTGCTTTGTGATCCACACAGTATTTTGTTTATATCTTATAAATTTTTGTTTTATATTCTAGTTATTTATTTACTTAGCTTATCTCCTCTACCTATTGAACCTATCTCTAAAATACCAAACTTTATGACATTTGGCCCCATACTGAAGTGCTTTTTTTTCTTTTTCTCTTCTATCTTCTTTTTTCCTTTATTTCTGTCTTTTATTCTCTCTCTTCTTGGTTTCCCATTTCGTGATTTCGTTCAGCCCTAAGTGGCTGCTCCTAGCTGCTATGTATCACATAAAAAGCCAACCTCCTCTACCCGAAATCCAAGGTCTTCCAAAATCTGAATCCACCTTTTCTGTTCAGACACATTCCTTCCTACTCCAAGCAGGCATGTCTCTTCATTAATCCAAGAGAAAGTCGCATTTCATTCCGTCAGGGTAAGACGCCAGATGAAGGGGACTGAATACTGCAATAGTCTTGGTAAGATGAACGGCTCTCACTGGGGTTCCTCCCAGCGCTGGCAGGCTTGCTGCCCAGGCTGCCGCCCTTCTGTGCTCTCACTGCGTTGTCCTGTCCTGGGGATTTCCTGATCCTTGACTATTTACCATATTGGTGCTCTCTCTTGCCTTCAACACAGCCTCTGAGCTTCCTGACTAGTTTTGTCCAAACACTCTGCTCCTAACTACAGTTCCCAGGCATTTTCTCTACTCCAAGCTATTTATCTGGCTCTGGTTCTTTTTTTCTGCCTTAACTTCCAGCTTCCCCAAAACCCCAGTCTATCACTACGGTTGATTTCTCATCTGTTATTTCTTTGCCGTCTTGGTTCTCTCTGACTCAGCACCTATGCTATTTCAGTCAATACTCAAATTGTGAGTATTGGCACAATTGTGCCAATTTGTGGCTCAAATTGTGTAACCATTCTCACTTTCCACAGTTCACATTCTGTGACTCTGTCCAAGTTATGGGCTGAACTGTGTCCCCAGAAAAGATATGTTGAAGTCCTAATCCTCAGTACCTCAGAACTTGATCTTATTTGGAAATAGGATTGTTGCAGATGTGATTAGTTAAGGTGTGATCATACTGGAGTTGGGTGGGCCCTTAATCCAACGTGACCTGTGTCCTTATAAAAATGGGAAATTTGAACACAGACACACACAGAGAATGCTTTGTGAAGATGGAAGCAGAGAATGGAGTAATGTAGCTACAAGCCAAGAAATGCCAAGGATTGTGGCCGTCACCAGAAGCTAGGACAAAGGCATGGAACAGATTCTTCCTCAGAGCCCTCAAAAGGAACCAACCCTAATGACACCTTGATTTTGGACTTCTAGCCTCCAGAAGTATGAAAGAAAAAAAATGCAGAAATAAAATGTCTTTTGGTATTAGGACCTTTAGACAAACCAAAATAGTAACTCTCAAGAACATCACAGATTATTCCAGCCCATGAACAATAGGATGGCTACAGAGATAAATGTGAGAGTGCCACATGCCCAAGAATTGCATGCAGCAAGCATCCTTTCTGTGTCTGATACAAATCTGCCATCTCAGGTCAGTGCACTTCACTCAGAAGGCTGCATTTCGTTTTTATTCACTCGCAACGTGAAACATGACTGATATGGTGTGTGCAATGCATTTTAAATCATATGTTCAGCTGGACTTCAGGTGATGATCAGGAAACACTGCCCAAAAGTAAATGCCCAGATGCCTGCACTATCTTTAATCTGGTATTTATTACCTCTTCCTTCAAAACTTGGCTCTTGAAACTTTATCCTTATTTGAAATACTGTTTTATGCCTATGGATGACTTTTTATTGTAGATCCTAGATAACCTTTTAGAATTGTGTAAGGAAAAAAGAGAGACAGAGAGAGGGCAAGAAACAGAGTCAGAAACAGAGTCAGAGAGAACTAGTAACCAAGTAGTGTTGCCAGATAAAAGACAAATATACTTTTAGTATAAGTAAGTCCCAAGTCTTACACGGGACATAATTATACTAAAAATTTATTCATTGTTTATCTGAAATTCAAACCTAAATGGACAGCATGTACTTTTATTTGCTGAATCTGTCAACATAAGGAAATTTTCTAGTTCTTCCTCTCCCAAGGCTGAGCTGTCATATAAGCATGAATACAGGATTTCTTTTCCTGAGCCACCAATAATTGCAATGCAAACAATAAACAACTCTGGGGGCTACAAACAGAAAAAAAAAAAAAAAAAAGAACACAAACCCTTATCCAATGGCATAAACTCTTAAATGAAAACAAGATCTGTAACTCAAACCTTTGTTGGTGACTGGTCAGGGATGCAGTTTATCCGCTCCAATTCATTTACCACTGGGCACTTGGCAGGACCAGGAGTGGTACTTTTCCCAGGATCTGGAGTAACTGTCATCCCAGGACCTGGGATAATCCCAAAAGCAAACATAAGATGACAGAATTAATATCACAGGCATTCGATACCCCCATAGTTCTCAACACCTCCAATTCTATGGACTCCACTACTGACCGGGCTTCACTCTATGACCTTGAAATGTACACATTCACTTTATAAAGCCTCATTTTGTTCTTGCTGACTGTATCTAACTCTACATACACCTGCACCATCTCCTTCCACCAGCAAGGCCCTCCCCTAGGAGACAGTGCATACAAGAGCAAGGAGTTGGACTCCAACATTAGATTGGAAGCTCACCTTCCAAAGTGAGCTCCAAATCTACCTTGTCTACTCCAGGGGTTGGTAAACTATGTCCTGTGGACCAAACCAGGTCACAGCCTGATTTGTAAATAAAATATTGCTGTCACACAGCCACACCCAGATTTTTTATGTATTGTCTACAGCTGCTTTTGTCATTATAGGCAGAATTAGGTAGTTAGGACAGAGACCGTATGGCCCACAAAATCTGAAGTATTAAGTATATGGCCCTTTACAGAGAAGTCTGTACACTCTGCTTTGGTCCTGTACTTCCACCCAGGCAGCTGGTTCACGAAATGTTTGCACACAGATCACGTGCAGTATATGTTGTTCTCTTGAGTGTTACCCTAATCATAGTAACCTCAATTCTCCTTGCTCAGTCAACAGGCAATCCCTTGACAAGGAACACTTCTGAGTGATGGCATTCTTATACAAATGTAAAATCTCATAGGACAAAAAATGTAAAGGGAGGCCACCAAACTAGAAACTGGCAGCTAGAATCTATGCCAGTTGATTGATGGATTCAGACTTAAAAATCAGTCAAATAGGACTTCCCTGGTGGCGCAGTGATTAAGAATCCACCTGCCGATGCAGGGGACACGGGTTCGAGCCCTGGTCTGGGAGGATCCCACATGCGGCGGAGCAACTAAGCCCGTGCACCACAACTACCGAGCCTGTGCTCTAGAGCCCACGAGCCACAACTACTGAGCTCGTGTGCCACAACTACTGAAGCTCGCACACCTAGAGCCCATGCTCCACAACAAGAGAAGCCACCGCAATGAGAAGCCCACGCACCGCAGCGAAGAGTAGCCCCCGCTCACCACAACTAGAGAAAGCCCGCGCACAGCAACGAAGACCCAACCCAGCCAAAAATAATAAATAATTAATGTATTAATGTTTTAAAAAAGCAGTAAAATAAAGAAGGCACATTTATTGCATTCTAACATAAGGAAGTTAGATTTCTTTAGGGCACTCTGCAAGAAGCTAATAATATTAAGACAAAACAATGAGCCTTCTGATAAGTTTTCTTTTCACCAAAGGTTTCCAATTCAAAAGTGGTGGAGTAATAGGACTTTATATTCGTGCCAGTTTCCGCATAAGGGTTTTCGTTTCGTCTTCAGGATCACAGAGTTTTAAGAACTGAACAACCTTTGAGATTATTTAATCTAACTTCCCACAAGAGTAGAAATGGCGTGACCGAGACCGAGAATGAGGTAGGGGGAGGGGGCAAAGGTTTTCCTCGGGCAACATACTGGCCCCTCCTCAGCTGCCCCACCTAGGAAGCTGCTCCTAGTTGAAGCCCAGATAAGAAATCATGGATGACTCAGCACAATCCAGCCCTTCTGTTAAAATAAAACAGTTCAATAAACTTTTTTTTTTTTTTTTTTCCCAATAAACTTGTAATAGAAAAACTCTGGTAGCTGTTATTTTTTTAAATAACCAAACTTGGGCCTCAGGTACTTTAATTGATTATATACTTATCTGACTACATTTCATATGAGGGTATTGCTGATTACTACTGTTAACAAAAGTACAATTATTCAATGAAATTCAGCAAATATATTTCAAGTGCCGGCTGCGGAATCCTGCGCTGTGCTACACTGGGAAACGAAAGTGTCAGAGTTAGGCCTACAATGAATACCTATTGTGCTGTCACAGTTTTGAGTCAGGTGGTCCCCAACACACACATATAGTACACACACGCACACACACACACATTCACGCCAGTGAAGATGAAAGCATCACTTCCCTGCCACTTCTGAGGTGTTTGCTCTGATAAGAGCAATATGTGGAGGGGGGAACACCAGAGAGTTCCTTCTTACCTTCTGATTCCAAAGAATCTCTGGCTGAAAGCACAAAGAGAGGAATAGTGATGATGAACACCCCAAGCAGAAGAACGCTGAGCATAAGCTCCAAAGTAGTGAACTTTTTCAACTTCTTTCTTGCCATCTACAAAGAAAGACAAAACAATTTTAGGTTTGAGTTTTATTGAACATGTGGTTAGCAAACTTTTTTAACAGAAAAGCTCTAATGTATACATAAGAGGACTGAATAACATAATAAACGCCCAGGTACCCATCAACTAGACTAAAAAATTATCAAGTGGCCAATCTCATTCTGTCTATTCTTTTCTTTTTTAAAGGTAACATAAAAACTTTTATTTTTCTTATGTCTATTCTTATTCATGTCTCTCCTTAACCTTGGGTTATTTTGAAGCAAATCTCAGATTTCATATCTTTTCATCTGAAAATATTTAAGCATATTTTTTTAAAAATAAGAAATTTCACAAAAGCCAAGCAAAATACTGTTATCACACTTAAAATATTTTTTAAATAATTCTTTAATCATCAAATTAAAGTATTTTAAAATAATTTCCCTCATTGTCTGATAAGTATTTTATAGCTTGTTTGTTCTACTCTCATAAGGATACAAGTAAGATTTATATATGACTGATTTGTGTCTGTTAAGTCTTTTTTAACCCGTAAGGTTTGTTCTGTAGATCTGCCCACAATCTGGATTTTGTTGATTGCATCTCCATGCATGCCAACATGTTTCTCTATCCTTGTATTTCCTATAAATTATTAGATCTAGAGTTTTGACAGATACAGGTTGGTTTCTTTTTAGCATGAATGCTGCACAGATGGTACAACATCTTCCAGCAAGAGACACATAAAATCTAGCAGTCTCCTTTTTTCAAAAAAAATGTTCACAGCCATTGGCGAGCATTTCTTCGATCCATTATTTCATTAGGAGTTGTGATGCAGTGACACTGTAATTTTATCATTCTTTGTTCACTTATTAAATGAAATATTCCTATAGAAAGAAATTTCCCCTCATCTATCATTTGTTTCATAAAGGTACAGTTTGTATAGGAAAGGCAGGATAAACGTCTGACTCTTTATTTACTGGTTTTCAAAATAAGGAGTAGTTTCCCTAGCATCCTCCAAAGGGGATCAATGAGATTTTTTGGTCCAATATCTTTATGAACTCATAGATTTAAACACACTTCATCTGTATTAATCCATTGATGTTATTATTATTATTATTATTATTATTAACGCTCATATTTTCCCATCTCTACCCATTGACAGTCTCTTCAAGTTGGCTCTTGGTACTCTTTGGTACTTTCCCCGCTTGCTGGTTTAACATGATAACCTAGGCTCCTTTTGCACATTTCCTGCCCCTCGTCTCAAATCAAACATTTCTACGGAGTCCTGGCTCCTTTTAGTGGCAATAGTATTTAGAAACTATAATCTGGATAGAGTCTGTGAAATTTAACCTAGAATTCTAGAACTGAAGGGACCTTATAGATCATCTTGACCAGTGCTGCCTTTGGAGCCCCAAGGGGTCCTTGAGGATTTTTAATTTCAAAAAAAATACAGAAATTACATATTTATCTATGTTAGACTCATTATGAACCCTAGCTAGGGATAAGAATATTTTGTCAAGAAGTTTAAATCAGACACTCGGCACTTGCCCCTGCCCAACTCCTACTGAATCAGAATCTCTGGGGTTAAGGCCTGGATATCTGATTTTTTTTAAAAACCTCCACAGATGATTCTGATATGCAATCATGTTTCAAAAGCAGTGAACCCGTCTATTATAGGTTCGCTGTTGGCTCCCTGCCGAACAAACTATAGTATCTCTGCAATGCGCTAGGAATCCTGTGTGCTCTTCAAGTATACAGAAAACTGAGACCGAACACATGAAGCTCATCTTGTTGGGATGCTAAATTTAGAGTATTTTAAGCCAAAATTTGGCTTTTAAGTAAAGATTCATGAAGTTCAAAACCTAAAAACATTATCCTTTATATTCAAAGATCCACCATAAATTGGGCTTTGAAGTATCTTCTTATTAGTGAGGAAAGATTCGGCAAAGTCATCCACATTTACTCTTTCCATGCTATGGGAGGTTACAGGGAAACCCAGAGAGCCCAGAGGTCAACTCAACTGCTCAGAGGGATGAATACTGATATCATTTGTCCAGATACAGAGCATAGCAACACAGCACATGTCTGAACGAAGAAATAAAATACCACGTTCCTAAGGGTGAGTACTGTGATCGACACAGAAACAGGACTTGAGGAGAGAAAAACCTGACAGCTATTAAAGCAGGGACCACTGGGATTATCAGTGTCACCCGGGCCTCTGTGCAGACTCCCTTAGTCTTTGACCAGGAAGGCACAGACCACCATGCACAAACTCAAATGGGGATTATGCCTCATGTGCAGTCCTTTCTAGAAATCTTCCTCAGTGCTTCCATCCTTGGACTTGGTTCTTTGCTTGGATCAATTCTGATTCTGGACTGAGTTGTGGTTCTACCCTCCATGGGCAGCAAGTAAATAAACCCCCATCACTCCCTTCACGTCCTTCCCCTGGATGGCCCAGATATGACTGCATGTACCTCCTTCCTCTGACCCCACTACTGTCCTTCTTTAGAAGGACCTCACTGTCTCTTAGGGGAGGGCACACTGTCTTTTACGTTTTGTACAAGAATGTGGACACAGATATAGCACTTCTCCAAAAGCATGAGAAACTATGTAGAGCCATACTTTAATGCAGAAATGCACTGCTCAATAGGGAGTGAAACCTACAGCTAAGTCACAATCAATACACAAACCAGAGAGAGGGAGAAATATCTTGTCGAAAGAAGAAGTAAACAAATCCGTTGTCAAGTTGAGTGGTGTGATTGGAATGATTCCTAAAGTGAGTTTCATTGACCTGACTAGCTGCTTGTATTTCCTCAACTTATGAAAAATTGTACATTAGCCGTATCTAGAATCAGACATACTGAAAAGTGTAAGGAAAAAGAAGAGGAGAGAAGAGTGGAAGGAGCAGAATTATCTACACTAATGGGCCACTGCTTTTGAGGCCTCACAAGTTTAAAATGGTTTCCATTGCTTATGAGACTAAATGGCGTGTCATCTATTACCATCTGACTCTTAATAATCATTATCACTAAGTTTCTGGTCTTCTATGTGCCAGGTATTTTCCAAGCTTGATTAGATATCTGTATAACCCTGAAAGGCAGATATTCATCTCCATTTTATAAACGAGAAAACAGAGGTCAAAACGGTATAAAACTCGTCAGCAACCACAGACAAATGGTGGAGCTGAAATTCACTACCAGTCTGCGCTCCAGGGCCCAGCTTCTCGGAACACACACTCCCCGACAGCACCTTCTCCACTTACCAGGTCAAACAATATCTCCCCCAGGACTTCAAATTAATAACCCTCCCTCTCTCGCTCCCAAGCACTCTATCTAGATTTATAACCCTGAGGAGAATCTGTCTTCCCTACTAACTTTGAAGCTACTAGAGGAAAGTGAGTACGAGTTTCTTACCCCTCCCCAAGTCGTCCCTCTCAGCCTGAGAGCCTCAGATACCGATTCCCTTGGCCCTGGGGCAGCTGAGTGGAGCCAGGGCAGAGGGTCCAGGGCCATTCTTCTGCTGGCAGTTGCCGCCTCTGGAAATCCAGATCCCTTTCAATTAGCCTAGTGATGCCACCTTCCTTTTTTTTTAATCACTGTATCATTTTTAAAATTTTTGCTTTATATTGGAGTATAGCTGATTGACAATGTTGTGTTAGTTTCAGGTGTACAGCATAGTGATTCAGTTATACATATACATATATCTTTTCTTTTTTCAAGTTCTTTTCCCATTTAGGTTATTACAGACCTGTACTATAGAGTAGGTCCTTATTGCTTATCTATTTTAAATATAGCAGTGTATTTATGTCCATCCCAATCTCTCAATCTATCCCACCCTACCCCCACCCCAGTAACCATAAGTTCATTCTCTAAGTCTGTTATCACTGTATCTTTTTCTTAATAATTGTTTTTTTTTTTCCTTTTCCTTGTGCTCTCTGATGTGGACAGCGCTGGCAAGAACTCCACCATGCCTCAGTGCACGCTACCTGGCAGGTGCTCTAAGTTTGCTGATTGGGGAGCAAGACTGAGTGGAAACACCACCACAGGATCCTTTGGCCATGCACGCACTGCAGGGTCCTCGTTCCTGTTTCCCAAGAGGAAAGGTGGGGAAGGAATGGGAAACAGTGTGCCTTCATCCCAGGAACCTCACCAGTAATCATAGGGGCACTAGTGAAAAGGAAAGAAAAAATAAAATTTGGATTTAAAAAATAATATAAGTTAGAGGGCAGTTATTTATTTTACAAAAGGATCCAAGTCAAGCTTTCTTTAAATCAATCTTTGAAGTATGCAGGAGTGGTAGGTACATCAATATCTCCAGGGAGATTTTTTTTAAGAATATACAGCTACTTCCCTCTCCATGTGACCTTTGTAACGATTGCTCATAACCAGTAATAGCCTTCATGTGAGTTGTAACATACAAAGAAATAGCTGAAAACCATCTCTTTATAAATGAATAGTTTATATTCTTTACCAGAATATATCCTAGTAAATGCACTTTCTGGAAAACAGCACTCTTCACAGCCCCTTCTTAAGCCCAACCACAGCTGAACACAGCCCCACATCCCTCTCCTGCTCTCTGTACCCACCTACTCCCAGCTCAGAACTGCCCCCACCTCCACTGCAGACCCCCTTTCCCAGGCTGATTATCAGCTGAGCTGCTCTCTGCTCTGAATCCCCAGCACAATAGTTCTGTCTGCTTTTCTTCGTCCATACTGTTACAGACTCATTTCATTTAGTACATCTTTATTAGAATGTCAAGGGAAGTCTGGAAAGGAAAAAAGGTAAAATCCTGTGATCACAGTCTACCATCTGGAACCCTTCTATGTAGGTTTTAAAAGTTCCCTAGATCACTTTGATCTTCACTTCCCCTCCACTCCTGTTTGAGAATCACTTGGGAAACCTTGAGTTCAGTGGATTTAATAACATTGAATGACATTATCCTATGAGGGGGAGGGGGAACAGCAGGTGTAAATTAAGGACAGTGCAATAAGGGACAAAAATGAAGTAGGAGACAGTAATAAAGAAAAATGAAATACATTTGGAGGGAGTAGTGGGGGATGGGTGGCTCCTTGAAAGTTTTCAACCCCATCAAAGCACCCCTCCCAACTCTTCCAGTATCTCCAGTATATCAATGCGCCCTCTCTAACCTCAGCTCATTTGTGACCAAGGATAAGTTTTCCTAAGGCTTTTCCCCCAAAGGTATGCCTACTTTCTTAGGTTTACAACACCCTTTTTCTTTCTCAAATTGTAAGCTCTTAGGGTGTGAGAATTATGCCTGCTTCTTCCTCTTTATTTCCTTCCTAAATACCTACAAGCAGAATCTACATAATCAATACTTACTGACCAATAACATTTTATTCCTTGACTGAATATTTACAAAATAACCTGAATACTTCCTAATTATAGTACACCGTGAAGGTACTTTAGAGGATACAATGATGGTACCTGCCTTAAGTGGACTTAAATTCCAATACCACTATTTCCTTCTACCCAATAAAGGCAATGTACGGTAGAAAGAAGAAGAGAAGGGATGTGCTCTTTCTTGAAAATCAGAAGACCTTAATTTTATTCCTCATTCTGAAAATAACTAGCCAGATGACCTTCAGAAATTTACTTAAGCTTTCTGGTTCTCTGTTTCCTCACTTACAATTAAAGAGGTTGAACGAGAAGATCTACAAAATTCATACCAGCTTTTATATGTCATGTTTGAATGAGTCACCCAAATTGCTTGCTTCTTTACTCTTCTCTTCCATAGAAGATCCCTGTGCTAAACATATCACTGGCATTTTCCTTCTTCATTATATGCCCAAGTTCTCTTTCTCAGTGTGAGAGCATGCTAAGTACAGCTTGAGAAGATCTGAGCTTGCTTTTAGCCCTACCATTTCCTGCTGTGGTCGCCAAAGAATTTATTTAACACTCTTGAATCTCAGTTTTCTGAGGTGTAAAAATGGAACTAAGAATATCTATTACTAACTATCATCATCTTCTTATTGTGAGAGTCAAATAAAAACATCTTAAATAATAAAGCATTACATATCCTTATTTATTACTTACCATAGAGAAAATACTCTTGGGTACGAAACAGCATGTTCCTAAGAAATGTGTCAATCCCTCTCTCGTGAGGGTGGCACCCCACCTTACTCAGTGCTTTGTAAAGTGGAAGATGCACGTTCCTGGCAGCTGTCCTTATGAACTTGTTCTGATATGAGCTCCTATCTGCTAAGTGCTTTATGGCCCCATGTGTCAGGTGACTCACATGGTACCTGAGACACAGGTGCAGAAATCTAGGAGGAAGCAGGAGGAGCTATGAGCAGCAATCTTGCCCATTCAAAGTCCGATTCTCCACCAGCCTACTCACAGCTCCTCTCCCGGGCTGCCTTGTAAATCACACTATTTTTACTCAAAAAGCACATCCCTTCTCTTCTTCCCTGAAGTCTTCATTCAAAACTCCCCAGCTCGCGAATCTTAAATCCTCAGCTCAACTTAGTTGTTTGATATTTTCTTGCAGCCTCACTATCCACCCAATCGATGTGTCCTCACACAACCTCCAGATGGTCCTCAGGCAGAAGAAGGCTTTTTCACACACTGATGAGAAAACGCTATTTGTCACCATAATACCCTCTTAACATGCAAAAGGAAATGGGGTTGTACCCTTCTCTACAACAAGGATTGCCTTGGTTTTTCTAAAGTAAATGACCCAGCTCTAATCTTTCATACCTGTCCTTCCCCAATACATCACATTCCCAAAGGCTTTATAAGATATTCCATAATACTAATCTTGCATGTAAAACTCCATAAATATTAATAGCCTTCCATGCCTGATATAATTAAATTAACTAATGAGATCAAGAGCGATCTCATGTTCACTGGCAAGGAGCAGAGTTATCAGAATGCCTATGGAAGTGACAATGTCTCCTTCTCTTTGGTGGTTGCTGACAGCTGTGAAATAGGAGACTGTTCTTCATACTAATTTTAAATTTTTCCCAAATGGCTGTTAACATACTGTGCTACACGCTATGAAGAAAAAGTCACCCACCATTTACTAGTCAAACTGTAAACACTATATGCTCAATAAAGACTTGGCAAAAGCTACTCAAGTTATTTACACCCGTAATCTGGATGTCCATTTATAGAAATTTAGTCCATAAATATACTTGTGGCTTCGGAGGTCAGATCCCAGGGAGAGGACTGGGGTTGGCTGTGTGAACACAGCCTGAAGGGGGCTAGTGCACCACAGGTAGCCAGGAGGGAGTCCAGGAAAAAGTCTGGACCTGCCGAAGAGGCAAGAGACCATTGTTTTCCGGTGCACGAGGAGACGGGATTCAGAGCACCGCCTAAACGAGCTCCAAAGACAGGCCCAAGCCGTGGCTATCACCGCGGACACCAGAGACGGGCATGAAATGCTAAGGCTGCTGCTGCAGCCACCAAGAAGCCTGTGTGCAAGCACAGGTCACTCTCCACACCTCCCCTCCCGGGAGCCTGTGCAGCCCGCCACTTCCAGGGTCCCGTGAACCAGGGACAACGTCCCCGGGAGAACACACAGCGCGCCTCATGCTGGTGCAACGTCACACCGGCCTCCGCCGCTGGAAGCTCGCTCCGCATTCCGTACCCCTCCCTCCCCCCGGCCTGAGTGAGCCAGAGCCCCCTAATCAGCTGCTCCTTTAACCCCCTCCTGTCTGGTCAAAGAACAGACGCCCCCAGGCGACCTACATGCAGAGGCGGGGCCAAATCCAAAGCTGAACCCCAGAAGCTGTGCGAAAACAGAAGAGAAAGGGAAATCTCTCCCAGCAGTCTCAGGAGCAGCAGATTAAATCTCCACAGTCAAGTTGATGTACCCTGCATCTGTGGAATACCTGAATAGACAATGAAACATCCCAAAATCGAGGTGGTGGACTCTGGGAGCAACTGTAGACTTGGGGTTTGCTTTCTGCATGTAATTTGTTTCTGGTTTTATGTCTATCTTAGTTTACTATTTAGAGCTTATTATCATTGGTAGATTTGTTTATTAATTTGGCTGCTCTCTTCTTTTTTTAAAATATATATATATATTTTTCCTTTTTCTCTTTTTGTGAGTGTGTATGTGTATGCTTCTTTCTGTGATTTTGTCTGAATAGCTTTGTTTTTACTGCTTGTCCTAGCGTTCTGTTTGTCCGTTTTTGCTTTTTTTTTTAATACTTTTTAGCACTTGTTATCATTGGTGGAATTGTTTATTGGTTTGGTTGCTCTCTTCTTTCTTTTTTTTTTAATTACTTTTTAATTTTTTTATTTTAATAATATTTTTTTTTATTTTAATAACTTCACTTTATTTATTTAATTTTTCTTTCTTTCTGTTTTTTTTTCTCCCTTTTCTTCTGAGCCATGTGGCTGACAAGGTCTTCGTGCTCCGGCCAGGTGTCAGGCCTGAGCCGCGTAGGTGGGAGAGCCAAGTTCAAGACATTATTCCACCACAGACCTCACAGACCCATGTAATATCAATCAGCGAGAGCTCTCCCAGAGATCTCCATCTCAACACTAAGACCCAGATCCACTCAACAACTAGCAAGCTCCAGTGCTGGATACCCCATGCCAAAAAACTAGCAACACAGGAACACAACACCACCCATTAGCAGAGTGGCTGCCTAAAATCATAATAAGTTCACAAACACCCCAAAACACACCACTGGACATGGTTCTGCCCACCAGAAAGACAAGATCCAGCCTCATCCACCAGAACACAGGCACTAGTCCCCTCCACCAGGAAGCCTACACAACCCACAGAACCAACCTTACCCACTGGGGGCAGACACCAAAAACAATGGGAACTACAAACCTGCGGCCTGCGAAAAGGAGACCACAAACACAGTATGTTAAGCAAAATGAGAAGACAGAGAAATACACAGCAGATGAAGGAGCAAAGGAAAAACCCATCAGACCAAACAAATGAAGAGGAAATAGGCAGTCTACCTGAAAAAGAATTCACAGTAAAGATAGTAAAGATGATCCAAAATCTTGAAAACAGAATGGGGAAAATACAAGAAACGTTTAACAAGGACCTAGAAGAACTAAAGAGCAAGCAAACAATGACGAACAACACAATAAATGAAATTTAAAATTCTCTAGAAGGAATCAATAACAGAATAACTGAGGCAGAAGAACAGATAAATGACCTAGAAGATAAAATAGTGGAAATAACTACCACAGAGCAGAATAAAGAAAACAGAATGAAAAGAATTGAGGACAGTCTCAGAGACCGCTGGGGCAACATTAAACGCACTAACATTTGAATTACAGGGGTCCCAGAAAAAGAAGAGAAAAAGAAAGGGACTGAGAAAATATTTGAAGAGATTATAGTTGAAAGCTTCCCTAATATGGGAAAGGAAATAGTCAATTAAGTCCAGGAAGTGCAAAAAGTCTCATACAGGATAAATCCAAGAAGAAACACGCCAAGACACATATTAATCAAACTACCAAAATTTAATACAAAGAAAAAATATTAAAAGCAGCAAGGAAAAAGCAACAAATAACACACAAGGGAATTCCCATAAGGTTAACAGCTGATCTTTCAGCAGAAACTCTGCAAGCCAGAAGGGTGGGGCAGGACATATTTAAAGTGTTGAAAGGAAAAAAACTGCAACCAAGATTATTCTATCCAGCAAGGATCTCATTCAGATTTGATGGAGAAATTAAAAACTTTACAGACAAGCAAAAGCTAAGAGAATTCAGCACCCCCAAACCAGCTTTACAACAAACGTTAAAGGAACTTCTCTAGGCAGGAAACACAAGAGAAGGAAAAGACCTACAATAACAAACCCAAAGCAATTAAGAAAATGGTAATAGTAACATACGTATCAATAACTACCTTAAATGTAAACGGATTAAATGCTCCAACCAAAAGACATAGACTGGCTAAAAGAATACAAAAACAAGACCCATATATATGCTGTCTACAAGAGACCCACTTCAGACCAAGGGACACATACAGACTGAAAGTAAGGGGATGGAAAAAAATATTCCATGCAAATGGAAATCAAAAGAAAGCTGGAGTAGCAATTCACATATAACACAAAATAGACTTTAAAATAAAGACTATTACAAGAGACAAGGACACTACATAATGATCAAGAGATCAATCCAAGAAGAAGATATAACAATTGTAAATATTTATGCACCCAACAGAGGAACACCTCAATACATAAGTTAAATGTTAACAGCCATAAAAGGGGAAATCGACAGTAACACAATAATAGTAAGGGACTTAAACACCCCACTTTCACCAATGGACAGATCATCCAAAATGAGAATAAATAAGGAAACACAAGCTTTAAATGATACATTAAACAAGATGAACTTAATTGATATTCATAGGACATTCCATCCAAAAACAACAGAATACACTTTCTTCTCAAGTGCTCATGGAACATTCTCCAGGATAGATTACATCTTGGGTCACAAATCAAGACTTAGAAAATTTAGAAAAACTGAAATCGTGTCAAGTATCTTTTCCGACCACAACACTATAAGACTAGATATCAATTACAGGAAAAAATCTGTAAAAAATACAAACACATGGAGGCTAAACAATACACTACTAAATAACCAAGAGATCATTGAAGAAATCAAAGAGGAAATCAAAAAATACCTAGAAACAAATGACAATGAAAACACGACAACCCAAAACCTATGGGCAGCAAAAGTAGTTCTAAGAGGGAAGTTTATAGCCATACAATCCTACCTCAAGAAACAAGAAATATCTCAAATAAACAACCAAACCTTACACCGAAAGCAATTAGAGAAAGAAGGACAAAAAAACCCCAAAGTTAGCAGAAGGAAAGAAATCATAAAGACCAGATCAGAAGTAAGTGAAAAAGAAAGGAAGGAAACGATAGCAAAGATCAATAAAACTAAAAGCTGGTTCTTTGAGAAGATAAACAAAACTGATAAACCATTAGCCAGACTCATCAAGAAAAAAAGGGAGAAGACTCAAATCAATAGAATTAGAAATGAAAAAGGAGAAGTAACAACTGACACTGCAGAAATACAAAGGATCATGAGAGATTACTACAAGCAACTATATGCCAATAAAATGACAACCTGAAAGAAATGGACACATTCTTAGAAATGCACAACCTTCTGTGATTGAACCAGGAAGAAATAGAAAATATGAACAGACCAATCACATGCACTGAAATTGAAACTGTGATTAAAAATCTTCCAACAAACAAAAGCCCAGGACCAGATGGCTTCACAGGTAAATTCTATCAAACATTTAGAAAAGAGCTAATGCTTATCCTTCTCAAACTCTTCCAAAATATAGCAGAAGGAGGAACACTCCCAAACTCATTCTACAAGGCCACCATCACCCTGATACCAAAACCTGACGAAGGTGTCACAAAAAAGAAAACTACAGGCCAATATCACTGATGAACATAAATGCAAAAATCCTCAACAACTAGCAAACAGAATCCAACAGCACATTAAAAGGATCATATACTATGATAAAGTGGGGTTTATCCCAGGAATGCAAAAAGACCATATAATCATCTCAATAGATGCAGAAAAAGCTTTCAACAAAATTCGACACCCATTTATGATAAAAACCCTCCAGAAAGTAGGCATAGAGGAAACTTACCTTAACATAATAAAGGCCATATACAACAAACCCACAGCCAACATCATTCTCAATGGTGAAAAACTGAAACCGTTTCCACTAAGATCAGGGACAAGACAAGGTTTCCCACTCTCACCACTATTATTTAACATAGCTTTGGAAGTTTTAGCCACAGCAACTAGAGAAGAAAAAGAAATAAAAGGAATCCAAATAGGAAAAGAAGAAGTAAAACTGTCACTGCTTGCAGATGACATTATACTATACATACAGAATCCTAAAGATGCTACCAGAAAACTACTAGGACTAATCAATGAATTTGGTAAAGTAGCAGGATACAAAATTACTGCGCAAAAATCTCTTGCATTCCTCTACACTAACAACAAAAAATCTGAAAGAGAAATTAAGGAAACATTCTTATTTACCATTGCAACAAAAAGAATAAAATACCTAGGAATAAACCTACCTAAGGAGACAAAAGACCTGTATGCAGAAAACTATAAGACACTGATGAAAGAAATTAAAGATGATACAAACAGATGGAGAGATATACCATGTATTTGGCTCGGAAGAATCAACATTGTGAAAATGACTATACGACCCAAAGCAATCTACAGATTCAATGCACTCCCTATCAAACTACCAATGGCATTTTTCACAGAACTAGAACAAAAAATTTCACAATTTGTAGGGAAACACAAAAGACCCCGAAGAGCCAAAGCAATCTTGAGAAAGAAAAACAGAGCTGGAGGAATCAGGGTCCCTGATTTCAGACTATACTACAAAGCTACAGTAATCAAGACAGTATGGTACTGGCACAAAAACAGAAATATAGATCAATGGAACAGGATAGAAAACCCAGAGATAAACCCACACACATATGGTCACCTTATTTTTGATAAAAGAGGCAAGAATATACAATGGAGAAAAGACAGCCTCTTCAATAAGTGGTGCTGGGAAAACTGGACAGGTACATGTAAAAGAATGAAATTAGAACACTCCCTAACACCATACACAAAAATAAACTCAAAATGGATTTAAGACCTAAATGTAAGGCCAGACACTATACAACTCTTAGAGGAAAACATAGGCAGAACACTCTATGACATAAATCACAGCAAGATCATTTTTGACCCACCTCCTAGAGAAATGGAAATAAAAACAAAAATACACAAATGGGACCTAAAGAAACTTACAAGCTTTTGCAGAGCAAAGGAAACCATAAACAAGATGAAAAGACAACCCTCAGAATGGGAGAAAATATTTGCAAATGAAGCAATTGACAAAGGATTAATCTCCAAAATATACAAGCAGCTCATGCAGCTCAGTATCAAAAAAACAAACAACCCAATCCAGAAATGGGCAGAAGACCTAAACAGACATTTCTCCAAAGAAGATATACAGATTGCCAACAAACACATGAAAGGATGCTCAACATCACTAATCATTAGAGAAATGCAAATCAAAGCTACAATGAAGTATCACCTCACACCAGTCAGAATGGCCATCATCAAAAAATCTACAAACAATAAATGCTGGAGAGGGTGTGGAGAAAAGGGAACCCTCTTGTACTGTTGGTGGGAACGTAAATTGATACAGCCACTATGGAGAACAGTATGGTGGTTCCTTAAAAAACTAAAAATAGAACTACCATACGACCCAGCAATCCCACTACTGGGCATATACCATGAGAAAACCATAATTCAAAAACAGTCATGTACCACAATGTTCATTGCAGTTTTATTTACAATAGCCAGGACATGGAAGCCACCTAAGTGTCCATCGACAGATGAATGGATAAAGATGTGGCACATATAAACAATGGAATATTACTCATCCATAAAAAGAAGCGAAATTGAGTTATTTGTAGTGAGGTGGATGGACCTACAGTCTGCCATACAGAGTGAAGTAAGTCAGAAAGAGAAAAACAAATACCATATGCTAACACATATATATGCAATCTAAAAAAAAAAAAAAAAAAAAAGGTTCTGAAGAACCTAAGAGCAGGACAGGAATAAAGACGCAGACGTAGAGAATGGACTTGAGGACACGGTGAGTGTAAAGGGTAAGCTGGGATGAAGTGAGAGAGTGGCATGGACATATATACACTACCAAATGTAAAATAGATAGCTAGTGAGAAGCAGCCGCATAGCACAGGGAGATCAGCTCGGTGCTTTGTGTCCACCTAGAGGGGTGGGATAGGGAGGGTGGGAGGGAGACGCAGGAGGGATATATGTATGGGTTTATATGTATACTTATAGCTGATTCGCTTTGTTATACAGCAGAAACTAACACACCATTGTAAAGCAATTACAGTCCAATAAAAATGTTAAAAAAAAATACACTTGCATGTGTGGAAAGCAATGTATGTACAGATACAGGTTCTTCACTGTAACATGATGTATAACAGCAATAGATTGTGAATAGTTTAGATATCTATAGAGAGAGGATGGAGTAAATTATGAAATAAAATAAAACTTAATATTATTCAAAATCATGATATGGTGGGGTTTTTTTAAATAAAGATGCACAAATTCTTCTATACTCTTCCATTCAAGAGGTGGAGCCAAGCCCCCCATCCCTCACCCCATGAGAGTGGGCTGGACTTAGTGACTCACTTCTAACAAACAGAATACAGCAGAGCGGGTGGTGTGTGACTCCCAAGACTGGGATACAAAAGGCATTACATCTTCCTCCTTCCTCTTTCTCTTGGATCAGTTCTTGGAGAAGCCAGCTGCCATGCCATAAGGACGCTCAAGCAGACCTATAGAAAGGGCCAACAGCCAGCAAGGAACTGAGACCTCCTGCCAACAGCCATGTGAGTGAGGCATCTCAGAAGCAGATTCTCCAGCCCCAGTGAAGGCTTCACATGACAGCAGCCCTGGGCAGCATCCTGGCTGCAACCTCATGAGAGACCTTGAACCAGAACCACCTAGCAAAGTATTCCTAACCCACAGGAACTGTGAGATAATAAATGTTCATTGCTTCAAGCTGTGAAATTTTGGGGTAATTTGCTATGCAGCAATAGATAATTAATATACATGGGTAAATATGACTTTTGAAAAAATATCACTTGCATTTTTAAAAATCTGTTTGCCTCCTATCAAAAGTCCTTTTGCATCATATTCAAATATGGCTACTGGCTCTATGGAACAATGATAATTATTTTCTAGCTATAGAAGAGAAACATTTCCTTAAACCTTAAGGAAAAAAAAAACCTCATCAGCATCATCTGATTCACCTTACTTCCCAAATTATATGGATCTCAGTGGTGAAACCTATAATCTCAATTTGAAATGCAATTTGGAAAAAAATCAAGATCAAAGAAAAAATGTTTTAAAAAACTGTTACTTGGCAGTCTGTCATCAATCTTTGGATATTCTATTTCATATGACACATAAACTGTGCAATTTTAATGATAATAATCGCTACCAGTAATTGAGTAATGTTCTAAGAGGTTTATATAATCCATTGCATGTAATCTTTGTTATAACCCCCAGTGAGTTATTGCTACCATCTTCGCTTTCAGATGAGGAAGTTAAGCTTTAGCAAGCCCACATAACCTGCCTGATGTCACACAGCTGATAAGGAGTAAAGCCACAATTTGAATACCCGCCCTTTGGACTTCACAGCCAGAACTTGTAAGCACTACTCTGTATTCCATGTAATAATGCCCGCAGTGTACTCCAGCTTAGGCTTTTAGTGAGATTGTGCTTTTGTAAAATAGTATCTGGGTCATTAACCAAGTACTTAGAACGTGTGTGGCACTGGGCGAAGCACTTAGGTGCATTATTTCATTTCGTCCCCACAGCCACCCTCTAAGCTGAGACTGTATTATCGCCATTTGACAAATGAGCTAACTGAGCCTCAGAGACTCCAGATTGCCTGAGGCCCAGGCAGTCTGAATCCAAAGCTCACTGCCACATACGATGCAAGTACAGAAAACTTACACATTCGTGATGATAAAAGTTTTTAATTTAAGAGGATGGAGGATGCATGGGAGATGCCTGTGTCCTTCCAAAGACAACCTCCGGGTAGGAAGCTTACAGAAAGAAAAGGAAAGAATTCTGCAACATTTCTGTCTCCACAGCCCCTGGGGGGTTTCAAAGCTGTTTTGTAAGCATCTGTTGTAGTAGTCAATTCACTTGAAGTTTGCAACCCACAGGACTGTTTTAAATTCTCTGTGACAGCCAGGAGAATGAGTTCCCCATGTTTATCAATCCTTTGTCTTTGGAGGAACAGGAGATCTGACTGCAGTTTATTTATTCACTCATCAATTATTTATTAAGCTCCTACAATGTGCCAAGCACTCTTCCAGGAGCTGGTTATGCAACAACAAACAAAAAGGTAAAAATTCTTGCCCTCATGGGACTTATATTCCTGTGGGTAGAAAAAAAGAGACAAAAAAATAAATGAATATCCATAGGTTAGACTTTGGTAAGTGCTGTGGAGAAAAATAAAGCTTGGGCGGGGTAAGGACGAGGAACGTGAATGAGGGTTGCAATTTTAATTAGGCTGCTTAGGGAAAATCTCATGGAAAAGCTGCAAATTATTACTGTACATAAATTGTGCAGACTCCAACGGTAATTTTTTCCTTGAATTAAAATGGTTATACGAATAATTGCCAAAGCTCATTTTCCTGGTACTGTTATAATCATTTAGGCAAAGTAGATGGATAAAGCAGGTGGGGCCCAAACTACTGAGATTGCTATCTGAATTCATTAGGAAAAACTGGATAATCAATTTTCATTTTTTTCTGAATTATAGCCATTAGCTGATTTACATATGCATTCTAAGCCTTTCTTTCAAAAATCCTTTGATAACACAAGGCAAGAGCTCTCGTGGAAAAGAGAGGGTTAGTTTTACAGAGGCTGAGAATAACTTGCAAAGAGGACCCCAGCAAGTCATGGCTATTCCTCAAAACTCCTGGGCAAAATTTACTGACTTTGTACATTGTCGTCCAGATATTTAGAGAATGGGAAGGAAAAAAGGAGCTAACGATCTTTTTCTCCCTAGTCTGGTCACATCCAAAGTGCAAAGATCTAAAAGCCAGTTTGACCCGACTTAGCTGTGTGGCCTTGGAAAAACTTGGGCCTCATTTTCCCCATCTGAATCCAAAGGGATTGTGTCTAGAAGACAGCTATGACCTACGGTGACCCCAGCAGCAGGGTGTGCAAAGGCTTATCTGCTCCATCACGTTCTGCAGTTTTGGAAATTTTTAGATGGACAATTTCTTCTTCTAGAGCCATCTAGTCCTTAGTATTCCATGCTCAGGGAGCAGTTTATAGAGTAACGTTATTAGCCCATCAAAACTCCCATTTGTGAGGGATGCCGGATAATAAAAATCACTGGCATCTGCGGAAGCATGAGTGAAACAGCGATGAGCTATCTTCAGTTGGGGGTACAGGACAGAAGGTCCTCCCCATCATTTGGTCCTTCTCAGCACAGCAAACCAAAGACCCCTCCCTCTTCCTCCTACCTGCCCACCACACATACACACTGCTCCACACCGTGACCAAGAGCAATAGACAGTTTGGAGATCTGGAGGTCCTTTTAGCACATGAAAGCTGCCATTCAGACCCTCTATCAGGAACCCATGGAAGCTTTTTCTAGTGAGACCTGGGGGACTGATCTTGGTCTCCTGTTTCCCCAGTTGCAACTCTCCCTTCTCACCTCCACGGCCCATCAGAAAAGGAATGCCCACGTGTGTTTAGCTAGACTCTCAACCACTAGTGAGGATACCACCCTCTCTTACTTCGTTTTACCAGAGAGGAGCCAGCAACAATCCGTCACCTTCCCTTTCCCCTAGGCACTTTCGTTCCATCTGGATAGGAGACAGTTCAGATGCCGAGTCTTTCCCTTCATAACCTCCTTCCAGACCCCACAGGAAATCACTACACACCAAAGCGTGCACACACCCCAGTACTTCACACACACACACACACACACACACACACACTTTTAGACTCTTCCCCATAATAATTCTTTATTTGATCAATAAAGGCACCAAACTCACAGGGATAGAAATATATAGATTTCTCAATTTCCTGACCGTGATGGGTTCTCTAAATACCACTTCTCAGTCACAGCTCCACATCCTTTTAGAAGGAACATCCCCAAATGCCCTAATCTAACTTCCAAATTCTAACTCCATCCCCTCACTTCCCCCACCTCATCTCAAGAATCAGAAAGAATTTCTACCAGTTACCTCACCCTGAATATTAAATCATTCATCACCACACAGACATGCACAAACACATACATCCCAAGAAAAAAAGAGCTGAATTTTGTTTAACATGTGTTTGTGTAATTCTGTGGTGTGTTGTTGATTTTTTTTTTTGTCTGTGTTTAACCAATTAACAAAGGCATTTGATTGAAAGAGCTGAGCACAAGTCCACGCACACTTGCACACACACATCTGCAGCTGTAAGAAAGCACACAGTTTAGGTACATACCTCATACCCCCCGCTGCTCCCGCTCTCTGAAGGATGGGCTGGCAATCAGGGCAGAGCACCGTCCACAGAAAGCAGCCACAGCCCTGGTGACTGGTCACTGTACTGATGTTAATGGAGTTCAAAAGCAAATGACTGCCCAGCTCTTTTTCAGGATCAGATTTGCTAGTTAATTAGTAATCAAGGTCTTTCTGAGGCAGTCATCCCTAAGACCTTGGGGCAAGAAGTAACCACCCTGACCCCTGGGGCACTGAATGTCTGGTAGCAGAACAAGACTGACACAAAGTGTAGATGATAAAGGTAAAGCAAAAAAAAAAAAATGATCCTGGTACCCCAGAAGAGCCCCATCTCTCCCAGTGACCCCTAATCTCATCCACTGATCTGTGTTTGAAGGAAATAATTCTGAAAATGTTTTCAAAATAGTTTTCTTCTTTTCCTGCCTCTAGGAGGGGTATCCTTAAGCTTTTTTGTGTTAAAGAGACCCTTTGGCCATCCGGTACCTCCTAGGGTACCTCTCTTGGAATTACATTTTTTTAGAATTACATTTTTAAATGCATGAGACAAAATACAAAAATACAAAATAAGCATACAAAAGAAACCAATTTCACTGAATTACAGTTACTAGAATACTTTTTAAATTGTAGTAATGTATGTGCTTCTTTAATGATATATTGTATTAGCTAACAAATCTAGCAGCTGGTCTAATAGCTACTGCAGTTTCAAAATAGTGTAAACAGTATTTTGAGATTATCTTCAACATATGATATAAAAGTATCCGTGACCTCTCTTGGAATCAAAGTCTTAGGTACTGCTCACACTACTGTGATTTGTGGCCTAACTTTATAATATTTTGAAAGACATATTGAATGTCAGTATTTCAGCAAAGAAAAAAACATAAACCCTTTCCCCTTCCCAGTTCACCTGCTCTCTGCATTAAATGCACAAACCCCGGGTTAAGAGCTCCACTCTACTGCTAGGCAGACCCTCCCTCAAAGCAGGCAGTGTCCTTGCCCGGGTGCCACTCCAAGAGATGCCAGTGATCCATGAGCCCATTACTGCCAGTCCCAAGGAAATAAGTACCAAACCCGAGGATAAATATTTACAAGCTTCTATTGCCACTTGTCATGGTAATTTATGTCCATTGACCCTCATAATTAAAAACTGGAGTTTGTGTTTGTGTATGTATATGCTTTTTAATTTTCTTTTTCTAGTAATTTATTTTTATTTTAAATTTACAAAAGTCTCAGTCTGTGACATAATGGAAATTTTTGTTTTTAAAAAAAACCTGATTTTTTACCACGGATCATTTTAAAAGCTCTGCTCAACTACTGTTATTCCTGGTCACTTGCTTTTATGGATCAGTGAAAATTCAAAAAACTTAGGCTAAGGGACCTAAATTTATAACCTGTGTATCACCCAGAAAAACTAAACAAAAGTCACCATCTATTATCATTTCATTGTGGACACAGACTATTAAAATGGAATGAATTTATCTTCTTGAAAAGTTCACTTTCTTGTCCTTATTTTTCTCATTTCATCGACCAACAGAGAAGGAGGCTCAGCTCAGTGCTCTGTGACGACCTAGATGGGTGGGACTGGTCGGGGGGTGCAGTGGGAGGGAGGTCCAAGAGGGAGAAGACACAGGTATACATAGAGCTAATTCACTTCATTGTACAGCAGAAACTAACACAACATTGTAAAGCAATTATACTCCAATAAAAAATTTAAATAAATAAAAAGGGAGTTTGTGATTGACATGTACACACTGCTATATTTAAAATGGATAACCAACAAGGACCTACTGTATAGCACAGGGAACCCTGCTCAATATTCTGTAACAACCTAATTGGGAAAAGAATTTGAAAAAGAATAGGTACATGTGTATGTATAACTGAATCACTTTGTTGTACACCTGAAACTAACACAACATTGTTAACCAACTGTACTCCAATATAAAACAAAATGTTAAAAGAAAAAAGAGAAATGTTGGGAACCAGTAAGACCTGCAGACCAGGTATTGGGAACCCCTGATCTACTGCGTTTGTTTGGCATCACGATGACAAAGAATTTTGAGCTAAAAGAGGAAGAAAAGGAAAACTAAGGTGTATGGAGGCCTGTTGGGTACTGATTCCTTTTGCCGACATTATTTCACCAGTGTTCACAACGGCCTGACAGCTGCCAGGGTCTGAACTGCCATGCGGATACTTGCCCACTCTGCATCAGCGCCCACGCAGACCATTTAGTATTAGCCCGAAAGAACTTCAAAGATCACCACATATAGCCCCCTCATCTTAACAGACGGGGAGCCTCGGACCTAGCAATTTTGTGAGGTTTGCATTAGTCTAATAACGGAATGTAGTACATGCGTGTTAACATTTAAAAAAGAAAAATTTTTGGCAGCTATATACTTTGCCCAAGGCCCTGTACTACTCACTGACTCTATGATGTTGCCTGACTAGAGCGTTTGAAAAGTGTAGCCACTGGATTTAAAAAAGAGATGATTCAGGACAGACCAATGTACAGAACTGTGATGCTGAGAGTGGTTTGTGACCCTGGTGACACAGCCTTACTTGAGCCTGAGGATGTCAGGAAAACATGTCTGTCTGGGAGCCATTGGGGCCGTGCAACTATGAGAACCAGTAATGTGAGGACAAACCCTCCTCCTCAGAACTCTCCAGCCAAGCCCCTTCCCCAGACCCCGTGGCCCCATGTCTGGATCATGCAGTAGCTCCTGGGCCTCCTCCCTCCTTCCAACCCCTGAAAATACAATAACCACTTCCTAAACACAAGTCAATTCAATGTTTAGTTATTATACGTGTGCTATAAACAAGCATCTATCAGAATAGCAATGACAGCAATATTTATGGAACACTTATATGGCCCATGCATTATGTTAAATGAGTCACAGGCATGATTTCAATTTCTCCTCATAATTACACTATGAGGCAGTGACTGTTATCACCCCAGTTTTACAGCTGAGAACCCTGAGGCACAAAGAGCAACTGCCCGAAGGCTGTGTAACTAACAAGAGGTGAAACCAGAATGCAAGCGCAGGCAGTCTGGTCGAGCCTACACTGGAACACAAATGTGAGTGATGCCTCCGTAACCTCACAGCCAAGAGCGTGTAAGAAGTCAAATGGCTACGCTACAAAAGACAAGGCAGCACTGACAAATGTCATTGGAAAAAGAACACTCCCAATTGGGAGGGACAGGAAAGAAAGAAATTAAAGGCCAAGATAGATGGGAGTGGGAAAGAAGGAGAGACGTTAAGATTTGGGGGGTTAAGGGATCAGCATAAGCAAGGCACAGAGGTAAGAAAGAATGGGACCTGCTTCAGAAACTGCAGCAGAAAGACAAGGGAAGACAGTGTGGGAAAGTCAGGACATTATTGGAAAAGTACCCTAGAGCCGCCGCATCACGGAGATTCTGTTAACAAGAAGACTTCCACCAGCAACAGGGACCCATCGCAGGCAAGACACTGCACAGGCTGTCATAAACATGAAATAGATTTCTGAGCCTAGGATTTCTCTACCTAGGACTCAATGTGCAGGATTATCTGTCTCTGTGAGTCTTTACTCAGAATATTACTTCTTCCCACACCTCCAAACAGAACAAGACATATCCATAGGGAACACTGGGAGCTGTACAAGCTGCATGTCCACTGGAGTGGCCCAAAAGTATGGAACCCTGCTACCCTGAGATCCTCCACGGGCATTCCCTGAAGACCAAAGAGCCAGTGGATCACAGTCAATCCTGGGCGAGAACACCCGTCTCTCCCTGTGCAACTTTCCCAAAACAAAACTTTATTCAGGCTTCGCTTCTAAAACCTAAAATAGCCATGGTCTAGTTCTCACGATAAATCGCGCCTTTCTTTCTCTCTTTAAGGCCCTCACTGTCATTTTGACTCCACTACTCCAGTGTTTTTCACTATGCACCAGTCAACTTGGCTCATGGCTGCTTCTGCATTTTTGCCTGAGGGCAGCCCTCCACCAGGGCTGTGTCTACATCCTCTTGTCCTCTGTTTTCTGTGAAAACCCCTCTCCTATTGCAAAGCCAAGTTTAAAATCCACTTGGTCATGAAATTTTCTCCAAACACTCAATTCACATTGACGTTTCCTCTTTTCTGAACTACTGAAGTAATAGTACATTCAAGAATAGTGTTCTGTCTTATGGGTGAACATACCCCAAAGTGCTCAGGGGAAAGCTAGCCTCTCATCAAGTCCCTGCTGGCTGAGTTCCCTCAGAGTCTCCCCAAAGCCAGACCCACGTGAGGAGCCTATTCTGACCTCCTGAGTGGAGAAGGGACAGCTGAGCCCCAGTGTGTGTTCTCCATCCTCCTAGCACTGAACATGGCAATGGATTCTCCCCTCTTGGAATAAAATCCTTATGAAAAGATACTCATCTGTCTGGATTTTACCAGCAATGGACTGTGGGTGGGTTAGATAATCCTGAAAGTATTCCTAAATAAGCTTATTAATCTGAAACAGGTAGATAGAACATTGAAATCAAGTTAAATCATCTCTTGGACACTGTTTCCATGTTAAGTCTTCAGCTGGTGGTTTAGTAGTTCCCTGTATGGTGTCATAGAAAGAGCATGGGGTTTGGAAACAAACTAGCTGGGGTTTAAATATTGGATTCTCTGCTTACTTTCCACAGGCCTTGGGCAGTCATTTCAATGCTCTGAAGCTCAATTGACCTCTCTGTACATTAGGGGTGAGAATATGTGTGACATATATTATTTTGCACCTAAGCTGAGATAATAAGTACCTGATATCCAGTGTCGGTTTCCCACTCCCTCCCTAACTTGTCTTTTCTGAAAATAAGGTCAAATAAAACCCAGCAAGCGGTCGCCTTAGCTTACATTCTGTTAACAACTTCTCCTTCAGTTCATGCACCCCCAGGAAGAGCCTCACTAGCCTGGGCCGGAGGAGGCGTTCTCTTGCATCCATGGACCACCGACAGGCAAGTGCAGAGCATCAGCGCCTCCCACGGGGAACCACGGGCTGAGGGGGAAAAGCAGCCCAGCCCATGACTTTGCTCTCCATGGCTCCTCAGCAGTCCTTCTTCCCCATCTCTCCCCACCCCCCACTCCCAAGCACATGCCGTCTCCACACCTTCTTGTCACAAAGCATCTCTCACAGCCTCCACAGCCTACAAAATTGTATAAATTGTACCTCTTTCTTTTTATTGCGACCGAGTTCCTTCTTTCATTCCCAAAATAAGCTCTTCACATCAGATGCTATCTGGCAACGGAGAAGTTGCTTAGAGTGAGAGTAATTTCCCTGCCCAGAAATGTTCAAAGAAAGGTGAAAATACAAGAGACTTATACTGGGCATTACAGCATTTCCTTCTCTTGTGAAATACCTATTATTCAGCAGTTCTACATGACCTTTCATCCTTTCCTACCTCTCACCCCCACAGACAGGAATACGTGCAAACACCGGTGTGAGTCCAAGGAGAGAGTTATTAGGAATAATATGTTACTTAGTATTCACCTGTTAGTAATAAAACTTTATATTTGTATAATACATTGCAGTTTTCAGAGCACTTTAATCTGTATTATCTCTCTGATCATACAAAGAAATAGAGCAGGAATTTTTAATCCCCATGTATAATGAGGAAACAAACTTAAGAAAAATGATTTGCTAAAGGTCACTCAAATACTGGCCAAGTCGAACTAGTGCTAACTTAGTTTCAAACTAGTAATCCAGTGTTCACAGAGTCTGAAGTCAGTAAATCCAGAAACTGCTTTTTCAGACTAAATACTTGTTCATTCATTCAACAGATTCAAAGTTCACTCTCCACCACGTGTCCCAAAGAGGAAAGCTCAGATCCCACCTGTTATCAAATTCTACCATCCTCCCCTCACAGATGGATACTTCTCTTAAGTCCAAAGCTTGTCCTAGAGATTTCTACCATTTCCTCCATGGATCCCCTACCCCATGCCCAGGGAACACGGGCCCAATCCTGTAAGGGACCCCAGTACAGCCCTAACTCACTAGTTACAGCTGACTGGACCAGCACTGGACAGCTGATCCAACCTGGTCCAATTGGATTCTCTCTCCCGGAAATTAGGATTTGAGACACAGAGTCTGAATCATATTCAGGCTGTGGGATCATGTCATGTTACTGAGAGGCAGAAATTAAGGTTTTACTGAAAATACCTGTTGGCCCAAAAGAGAACAGGATAGACATATAGAAAGAAGCAGGAGTAAGAGATTATTCAAACCCAAGGAAGAAAAAGTAAAGAGACTAGCTACCAGTATTTTTCCTATTTCTTTTAAGACCAATACACAACAGAATTTCAGGTGATTCTCCTGCTTCTTCACCAAAATACTACTTCTACAATTACTACCACCACTGCTTCTACTACTAACCACCATCATCACCACCACCATCACCACCACCATTATCACCATCACCACCACCACCACCACCATCACCACCACCATCACCACCACCATCACCAGCATCACCATCACCATCAACATCATCCTTTCCTGCAGCCATGTACTGTGAGTTTCTATACCTGGCAACCAAATAGTCTCTGATGGCCCTGCTATGGCAGGCTCTCATTGTCTCCCTCTGTCCAGTGTAAATACCTTCACCAGAAATTTCTAACCACTCCAGTCCAACCTACAAGCAACATATTGGCAACGCTTTGCTGACTTCTACAACCACTTGCAATTGTAGGACCTTCAAATCCCCACAAAGTCCCTCTGAATTATTTGGCCTCCCTATAGAATTGTGCTTTTTAGTTCAGGATACATGTAATCTAGGGGTATGTGGTGACACACTGAGAGGTACGTAACACATCCTCTTGGAAAATCAACTTTAGTCAAAGTCCTTGGAGAAGAATAGGCAATTTGAATCAATATTTGGAATTATGAAAAATATGGCAGTATAAAGTAATGGCATGCATAATTTTTTTCAACATAAAACGCTAAATTTACAGAAATTTTCCTGTGAGCCTGCTTCCCCCAGGTCCCCACCCCAGGTGAAACTGTGAAAAGAATGCCATAGGGAATGTCTTAAAGGCGCCAATAATGTCTCACAGCCACACACAGGCTCTGGCTATCATTGTTGCCCTCTTCTCTGGCTTGGCCTCTCTCCCCCACATACTCCCTCGCCGTTCCGCTCTCTGGGAATCTCCGTGTCACACCATCTCCCCCGTCTCTGCCAGACAGTGACCCTCAAAGTGTCACGGCTGCTCAGCGTTCTCTTCCTTTTTCCATTACAGAGAAACGGAACAGGGCTGATTGTCATCCCATGTCTCACCGCTCTATCAGCTTTCACTTAACACCTCCTCTTCCATAATTCATATTAGTGGACAAAATAAAGCTCAAAAAGGGGTCGAGCACCTTCTAAAGCAATCCCTACCCACAGGTCCCTGCTGGGGAAAGTGACCCAAGTATGTCCCTGATCACAAGATTCCATGCTGGCACCGGTGCTGACTGGACCTGGGCTGGGCACTAACCCAAGACAGCCAGTCCTTCAACAGACTGGCATCTCCAGACATCGCCTGTTGTGCGAGCACCAGACAACTCAGATTCTCTTTCTGAATGGAACGCACAGAGACTCTGCAGCAGGATGGGTTAGTAGCAAGAGCAAAACTGAAAGGTAGAGAAACAGAAATAAGAGCTGTGTGAGACCATCTTTAACCTCATCTCCCCTGGCATTACCTCTCTGCCCTCCTCCCTTTGACAGTTCAAAAGGGACAGGATATGCTTTAAATGCAGGAAGCAGAGACGTCCTTCCTTTTGTTTCCTCTCTTGCGCTTCCTGTTTTCTGCCTCTTCATGACAAACGAACCTAAACACAGGGCAGGCTGCCTTTCCCTCTGTCCACTTCCTCGCTTCACATCCCCAGATGGGCAGATGGACTCAGAGCCCTTCTCACAGGTAAGTTATCAGTTAGTTATTGCGTTCAGCGTCCAGTCACAGTGGCCCAAGCATTGTGACTTAAACACAGAAAGATATTACCTTTCTCACTTTCTCTGCTCTCTCTGGAGCACAGTAGTCACTGGTGTGCTTTCACGAACTCAAAAACTTCAGGATTGAGATTCTCTTGGCTTTTCGCTCATGGTTGGAGCTCCAACCATAACATCTTAGTTCAGGCACAGAAGGAAGAAAAGGAGACAAGGGCTTTCTAAAGAATCCCACTCAATGTCTTCTTCTTGTGTCTCACTGGCTACTCTTATCTGAAAGAAAGATGGGAAATGCAGTTTATTTTTAGTTAATATTGACATACCCAATAACAGAGGGGTTCTGTTGGCAATGAAACGGAGAGAACTAATAGCCTGCAGGCAATTAGCAATAACTACCATGAACTGAATGGCAAGTTGATGCGTGGATTCTGCCTAGGTCTACCGCATGCTCCAAACCAAGCTGTACCAGAGCTCCACCTTGGGAGCTTTCAGACGCTGCTCTAGCTGTTAATAAAGTAACACACACTCTACACCCCATTTCCCTGCTGCTCCTCTCATGTAATCGGAGTGATTGGCAGAGCTGGATTTGGGAATTCCCGGGACTCTTGGCTACATGCCAGCTAAAAGCATCAACATCCTAACTCCTCACTTAGTAACCTTGGCCAAGATATCTAACTAACCTTCCTGAAACTCCACTTTGTCATCAGTAAAATGGAAGTATCACTACACTCTTCACACAGCAACTCTGAGATTAAAGGATATTCAGGCTGCCATAGCATGATAAATGGTGTCTAAAATTTCACTTCTGTGACATACGGGCCACATTATTGCAAGAGTAAATCAATGACGGGCGAGCTTGCACGGAGAGCAGGGCAGGAATTCCAGGTCTCACAGTGGTCTGGCCCCACCTCGTGGCAGCTGTTGAGTAATGACAGGAAGATTCTGGATCACAAACTGGCTTTGACTTGGGAAAATGGGAGGGATTACATGACTCTTCAGTTTGATTATCTGGGGAGTTCAGAGACACAAGACTCATCCTCAGGTGCCATGCTTCCTAAGAGCAATTTACCTGTTCTTTCCCACTGGTCTCAGACAACCCTCTGAGGCAGGAGATAGACAGGCCCCAGGCTGAGCAGCTGGAGACTGTCCCCTGTGGACAGATACTCCAAGATAAAGATAATGGCAGGGGCCATAAAGATAAGGGCAGGGAGGACTTGAGTGCCGCCCAGATAAAAGATAAAGAGACCACATATTTCCATTCTTGAGGTCAAGGAGACTTTCCCAACTACACAGGAGCAGAAAGGCTCCTCAGGGGCCAAAAAGGGAGGGGGCGCCACCCCGTAATAGATGGTATCAACCTTCCCATAGGCCTCTGTGCTAGAATCCATCTTGGCTAAGAGATGCACGGGCACACAGGGAAGGACCCGGAGTTAAACCAAATACGGACTCAGAGCCAGGCAAAGCAAGATGATTGGCCAGAGGAAACCCAGAAGAAATGCCCACATAAGTGATTCAAACCACCACGGAGGCACGACTCTCTCTCTGAGCCAGCCCGTGTGCGCCTATTCACAGGTACATTTTTCCTCCTAAAAAACACTTTGTTTCACTATTTTCCATTTCTTTGCTGAAATTTATTTCTACAAAGCAGACAAGCCAGGGCCTTCTCACTGGTCACTGGCCCTCACGGTCTAGTGGCTAGGATTCAGCGCTCTCACTGCCGCGGCCTGACTTCAATCTCTGGTCAGGGAACTGAGACCCTGCTTCAAGCCACTGCAGGCCAAGGCCACACGAGATCACCTCCGTAACTGCCTACCCACAGGGTAAGAACTGAAGCCAGTCCCTAAGTAGGAATGGGGGCAGGTGCCAGACGAGAAGAAGCCAATCATGGATCACTTTATATTATAATTCTCACAGAAGTGAAAGAAACAGTCTTGGTCAGGAGCCCGGCCCCTCCAGTCTCACCCCCTGCTACAAGGCAGCACTGGCCTCGTCTCACCCATCAGAGCACAGGGCTCCTTCCCACCCTGGTTCCTTCCTGGGGGCCATATCCTCATCGTCACCATGGCCCTACTTCAGAACAACACCATCCCAGTCATCTGTTTCCTGTCAGTTGTCTGTCCCATTAATGTTAAATTGTTTCTTTCAGTTATCTCTGTTATCTCAAGTCGTTTAGCCGTACTTTCCTGTCTAAATTAAAATGATCTCTCTCCCTGAGGAATACACTCTTTCACATATAAACTGCCATTTCTTCACAATTCCTGTTGTCTTGGCTTACTTTCTCAAGGCCTCATGGGACTTCCCTGCTGTCTCTCCCCCTCCATGCCTTTGCTTTGCATCTAGATAATTAAGCAGGTGAGAGCAAGTGAGGTTGCAGGGACTGAGGAATCTCAGCTCAGTGATGTTCAAACAGGAAGCTCACTTTGTTCTCAGAAATGTACATACTTTCTTACAATAGCCAAGATATGAAAGCAACCTAAGTGCCCATCAACACATGAATGGATAAAGAAGATGTGGTGTGTGTATATATATATATATATATATATATATATATATATATATATATATATATATATATATATATATATATATATATATATATATTTATATATATATATAAATATATATATATATAGTAAAATACTACTCAGCCATAAAAAAGAATGAAATTTTGCCATTTGCAACAACATAGATGGACCTGGAGAGTATTCTGCTTAGCGAAATAAGTCAGAGAACAACAAATATTGTATGTTTTCACTTACATGTGAAATCTATATATATTTGGTGAGAACATTTAAGTTTTACTCTCTAAGCAAATTTTATTTATACAATTCAGTGTTATACATTGTATGTTATACACTGGATCCTCAGACTTTATTTATACCCTTTTACCAACCTCTCCTTATTTCTCCCACCTGCCAACCACTGGCAATCACTGTTTTACTCTTTGTTTCTATGTTTGACTCTTTTTCTCATATTCCACATACAGTATAAGTGATACCATGCACTATTTGTCTTTCTCTGTCCGGCTTATTTCACTTCGCACAATGTCCTCATGGTCCATCCGTGTTGTCGCAAATCACAGGATTCCCTTTTTCTCATGCTTGAATAATATTCCACCGTATCCATTCATCCATTAATGGACCCTTGGGTTGTTGCCATATCTTGGCTATTGTGAATAATGCTGCAATGAACATGGGAATGAGGACATATCTTTGATATCCTTTTGCATTCCCTTTGGATATATACCCAGAAGAGGAACTACTGGATCGTATGATAGTTCTATAACTAGCATTTATTGATTGGACGTCATGTGCCAAGCACAATCCCAGTCACGTTACATGTGTCAATTCGGGCCATCCTCCCAACCCTCTGAGGTAGGTATTATTTTGTTCATCATCTCTATTCCATATGAGATGAGCGAAGAGGGTTCAATCACTTGCCAAGTTCTCACAGAGAGGAAGCAGCAGAGCTAGGCCTTGACCTGAAAGAGCTTGGTTCTAGAGCCCACACTCTCAACACAGAGCACGCTTCAGAGGAGGACATCTGAGAAGGGACAGAGGCCCTGATTATGTACGCAGGACCTCTAGGCCACTGTGAAAACTTGGCTGATACAGTGAAGGAGATGGGGGGCCCTGAAAGGTTTGAACAGAGCCAAGACATGATCTTAGTTATATGTAAACAGGATCACTATTGCTGCTTTGTAGGAAGTGGGGTATGGGAGGGGGTATGGGAAGCAGACAGAGCAGTTGTAAGGCTTCGGCAATGATCCAGGCCAGATACCCACCCCCTACCCCTTCAGAGCAAGACGCTGGCCTTGTTCATGTTAATACTCCTCTTGCCAAGCACAGTACCTGGCATAATAATGATGGTTGAATGAAATCTTTGGCAATGGCAGTCATACTAGTCATACAGGGGAGGAACCATGCACTTGTCCATATTAAAAACATAGTCTATGATCAGTCACCCTCAGGGGAGATAGAAGGCATGCAAATGGAAAGAGGTACCATCTCAAACCTTAGTTCACAGAGAATATATGCTCTGTCTGCTGCCAGTTTCCTTAAAACCCATAAGCAAATCCTGCTCTCCTCTCCACTCATGTGGGTCCAGATGGGCATGCAAAACTGGGCTTGGGAAATCAAGACCTTGTCTTATTTGCATCCCTGATGCCAGGCCATGGTCCTCTGGGAAGGCTGTTGTTACAGAAACACCCGGGTTTATTCAAAGCTTCTGCATCACCCAAGAGATAGAACCATCATTCTTCTACTCTTATGATGAGCCTTTGTGTGTATCCAAGAGATATTCTAAAGCAACAATATCCCTCTAAGTTTACTGTCAGAACTCTTCATGCACTCACTCTGGGATAGCTCTAGAGCAAGAGCTGGATGTCTTGTGAAGGAAAGGTCGTGGCTCAGAATGTACACTTACCCTTCTCTGCTGGGCGGTATTTGAGTCTTAGATTAGCCAAGTAAGAGGAGACATCATGGTGACTCTGACTGCCATCGTAACTGTGCCCTATGAAGTCAGGAATGCATTTCTGTTCTTTTCAGTCCTGGAGTTTGCAGTAGGGATCCTGGTCAATGCCTTCATTTTCTTGATGACTTTTTGGGTCGTGGTGAGGAGGTGGCCACTGAGCAACTGTGATCTTGTCCTGCTGAATCTCAGCCTCACCTGGCTTTTCCTGCACGGGCTGCTCTTTCTGGATGCCATCCAGCTTACTCACTTCCAGTGGATAAAAGACCCGCTGAGCCTCTGCTACCAGACCATCCTCATGCTCTGGATGCTCGTAAATCAAGCTGGCCTCTGGCTCACCACTTGCCTTAGTCTCCTCTACTGCTCCAAGACTGTCCATTTCTTTCACACCTTCCTCCTCCGCTTGGCAAGCTGGATCTCCAGGAAGATCCCCCAGATGCTCCTGGGTGCTATTTTTAGCTCCTGTGTCTGCATTGTTCTCTATTTGTGGGACTTTTTCAGTAGATCTCACTTCTCAGTTGCAACCATGCTACTCATGAATAACAATACAGAACTCAATTGAGAAATTGAGAAAACTCAATTTCTTTCATTCCTTCCTCTTCTGCAGCCTGGGGTCCATCCCCTCTTTCTTCCTTTTTCTGGTCTCTTCTGGGGTGCTGACTGTCTCCCTGGGGAGGCACATGAGGACAAGGAGGGCTAAAACCAGAGAGTCTCGGGACCCCAGCCTGGAGGCCCATATCAAAGCACTCAGGTCTCGTCTCTTTCTTCTGCCTGTATGTGGTGTCCTTCTGCGCTGCCTTCATCTCGGTGCCTTTGCTGATGCTGTGGCACAACAAGATCGGGGTCGTGGTCTGTGCAGAGATACTGGCAGCCTCCCCTCGGGGCACACAGTCATCCTGATCTCAGGCAATGCCAAGCTGAAGGGAGCTGTGGAGACCATTCTTCTCTGGGCTCAGAGCAGCCTAAAGGTAAGGGCGGACCGCAAGGCAGATCCCAGGATGCCAGATCTATGTTGAGAGTGGACATGAAACGGGCTCTTCATAACTATGCCTCTGATTGTTCATAAAGCCTTCAGAAACCTATTCCAATTTCTTTTCTAAGGTATAACTCCAAGTCTCTCTACTTTACATCCATGATCCCACCCATAGTAGAAAAAAATAATTAAAGCTCTACACATGGCCTAGGCAAGTAGAATGACATTGGTTGTCTAGATAAAATGAACAAAATATAGAAGTGAAGTACTCAGTGTAAATTCTTTGTATACTATAGCTTACTAGTGCTTGGTATAAGCCAAACCATGAGAAATCCCCTGTTATGAAATGATATCTAAATTCCAAGATAGCATGGTTGGTTTTTCACATGACTGCTATTTCTTAACATGAGTGCTAGTGGGACTTCCCCAGTGGTCCAGTGGTTAAGGCTCCGCGCTCCCAATGCAGGGGCCCTGGATTCGATCCCTGGTCAGGGAACTAGATCCCGCATGCCGCAACTAAGATCTGGCACAGCCAAATAAATAAATATTTTTTTAAAAAAATAGGTGCTAGCATATAATATTTGAACACATTCACTACTATGGCAATTATATTATCCTCCTCAAGCTCCACAATATTCATGGAAACATAAGATATGAAAAGACAAACTTGGAAGAACAATGATGTCATCACTTCAGCTTCAAGAGGTACTACATTAAAACGCCTACAGGAACCAGAGGATGGGTCATTTTGTCTGAAAATGCACTGATTCAGAAATGTACATTCACCTGCTTTAGAGTGGGAGAAAAAGAGAGGTAGATACTTGCTCAGTGGGTGCCCTGGATGTCAAAGCCTCTGTGTGTCTCCTGGCTGTACTCCACTTGCTCATGAGGACAGTGCTTTGCCTGGTACCAAGCACCGGTCAGTCTAGTTGGGGAACCTGCCAAAATAGCCTCGCTAAAAGGCCTATTTGTGGAGACCGGCATTCTCTGCCTGCCTGCACAGGAACCTAGCCGGGAAGGCTTTCCTCAAATCACATCCTAAATGGCTCAGCAGAGAGAAAGGTATACCAGACATAGATCTTTATGGGCTTCAAAGCACAGCCCATGACCACAGTGGCTCCTGGTTCTGCTGGCTGTGGGTGCTGCTGAGTACTGCTTCCTCCTCCCAGGACCTGTTCTTGATAACTCCAATCCCTCCTCTCAGTTTTCCCAAATTATCCTTTTTGCCACCTCCAATGGCTGCAAAATTTGTGCCTTCATCTGGTTTCCTTTCCTTGGTGGACACCAAAGTTGTCCTAGGATTTCCTCAAAGACAGTGGTCCCCACTCTTGGCTGCACACTAAAATTGCCCGGGGAGCTTTTAAAATCTCAATGCCCAGGCCACATACTAGGCTGATTAAATCAAATCTCTGGAGGTTGAACCCAGGCGTCACTTTTTTAAAGATCCCTGAGTGATTCCAGGTTGCAACCAATATTGAGAACCACTGTTCCAGATGCTCTTTTTCTTGAGCTGGATCATGTGACCCTCTGACTGAACTGTATTGTGACCTTTTAATTCCACCTTTCCCTAAAGTACTTGGAGGAATATGAAAGAAAACCTTAAAGGACATCCTTTCTTATTCTTCTTTCTCTCTTTTTTCACAAACTCTCTCTGGACAGGTCTCCATTACATCTTACTGCTCTCCACAGCTTTATTTTTATTTAACATTATATTTTGATGTAATTTCATACTTAAAGTTGCAAGAATTTCCGTATACCCTTTATCCACATTTACTCATTTTTTACATTTTGCCCCATTTCTCTCTCCTCTCTGCCCCCAATTACAATCCAAACATATAGGGTTCACTTTAGTCTTCCTCTTTTATATATTTGTAACTCCCTTCTCTAACCATGAGAAATATCCTCCAGTTATACTCAATATATTTGCCCATTTGCTTACAGCTAGAATACAGAGAAAGTGGTTTCAGAATTGCTATAACACTGCAAAAGGCAAAATTAACTAGAGTTCAATATTTGTTTACAGATTTTTTTCATTTTTAGGCAAAATTTATACACAGCAAAATACACAGACGTTAAACGTACAACTTGGTGAGGCTGGATAAGTATGAATATATATATATATATTTTTTTCATGTAACCAACACCCCAAATATGATATACAATATTTCCATCAGCACAGAAAGTTCCAGTATTCCTCTTCCAGTAAATCTCCACCCACCATGGGCAACCACTGTACTAATTTCTTTCCATAGGTTCTTTCTTTCCATAGATCATTCCTTCCCATAGATTAGTTTTGCCTGTTCTTGTACGGAATTATGTGGTGTAGACTCGTTTTGCTACTTTAACTCAACATAATGCCTTTGAGATTCACCCTTAATAGTATGTGAGTCATAACTTGTTTATCCACTTTTGATGACCATTTGCATTGTTTACGGTTTGGAACTGTTATGAATAAACATTCTTGAATTCATCTTCTTGTAGCCACAGCTTTCATTTCTCTTAGATAAATACTGAGTGGAATTACTGTGTCATAAAGTTGATGTACATTTAGCTTTACAAGAAACTGCTAAGGAGTTTTCTAGAGCGACTCTAGCATTTCACGCTCCCATCAACAATGTAGGAGAGTTGTTCTACATTTTCACCAACATTTGGTATTGTCAGTCTTTTTAAATTTGGGCCATTCTAGTGGAGGTGAATGGTATCTCAATCTCGTGGTTTTAATTTGCATTTCCCTGACAACTAGTAATCTGGAGCACCTTTTCATGTGGTCCATGGCCATTTGAACATCTTCTATTATAAAGCTACTATTTGACTTGTTAGCCCCCTTTTTAATATTCAGTTGTCTTTTTATTATTTCTTTGTAGAAGTTTACTGATCTGCAGCATGTGTGTGTGTGTATGTTCTTAAAATATATATATATATATATTTAAAAAATATTCAGCCTGTAAAAAACTAAAAATAGAGTTACCATATGATCCAGCAATCCCACTCCCAGACATATATCCAGAAAAGACGAAAACTCTAATTCAAAAAGATACACGAACCCCAATGTTCACAGCAGCACTATTTACAATAGGCAAGACATGGAAGCAACCTAAATGTCCATTGACAGACGAATGGATAAATAAGATGTGGTATATATATAAACATAATGGAATATTAATCAGCCATAAGAAAGAATCCATTTCCAGCAAGATGGACTGACCTAGAGATTATCATACTAAGTGAAGTAAATCAGAAAGGAAAGACAAACATCGTATGATATCACTTAAATGTGGAATCTTAAAAAATGATACAAATGAACTTATTTACAAAGCAGAACAGACTCACAGACATAGAAAACAAAGTTATGGTTACCAAAGGGGAAAGGGGGCAGGGAGGGATAAATTAGGAGTTTGGGATTAGCAAATACAAACTACTACATATAAAACAGATAAACAACAAGGCCCTACAGTATAGCTCAGGGAACTATATTCAATATCTTGTAATAAACTACAATGGAAAAAAATATTTAGTCTAAAAATCTATGAACAGGATATAGCTCTTCATTTATTTGTCTATAATTTCTCTCAGCAATATTTTATAGTTTTTAGTGTAGAGGTCTTGCATGTCTTTTGATAAAATTATACCTAGGTATTTAATATTTTATAATGTTACATATAGTAATGTTAAATGGGGTATTTAAATCTTCATATTTCAATTATTTGCTGCTAGTTTATAAAATTTTTTGTACATTAACCATGTATCTTGTCACTTTCCTAAATGAATTTAATAGTGCCAATAGCTTTTTGTAGGTTCTTTGAAATTTCATACTGAAACAATCATGCCATCAGCAAATAAGAGAACTTATATCTCCCTTCTCAATCTTTATGGCCTTTATTTAACTTATTTCACTGGCTGGAACCATCAGTACAATCTTGATTAGAAATAATGTGAGTATACATCCTGCCTCATTCCTGATCTTACAAAGAAAACATTATTTCATCATTGAGTATAATATCAGCTGTAGATCTCTTATAGATCTCCTTTATCAGATTAAGAAAGACCATTTTTATTGCTAGTATGCTAAGAATTTTTATCAATGGAGGTTGAATTTATTGAAACGAGTGAATGGTTTCTCTCCTCTATTTTGAACACAGTGATTTATACTGAAAAAATTTTGCATGTTAAATCAGTCTTGCATTCCTGGGATAAGTCCCAATTAGTCATAATGTATTATTTTTATATGTTGCTCTATTTGACTTGCTAACATATTGTTAAGAATCTTTGCATCTATCTTAGTATGTACTATTAACTTTTATTCTTGGTAGACTATATTTGTTACTTGCCCTTTCAAAGAGAATCTGTGGGTTATAAACTTTATGAATCCTCTATGTCTAAAATTGTTTGCCCCGCTAAAATAGGTTAGCTGAGTATAGAATTCTACATTCAAGTTTATTTTATCTTAATTATATGAAGATATTACTACTTTATCTTCTCAAAAACAGTATTACTAATGTTATTCTATTTCTCATTCCTTTGTAGTTTATTTTTCTTTTCTATATAAAGTTTCTCCTCAGAAGTGAATTTCTTTCCATTATTTTCTTAAGTTTCATTTTGTTATTTCTAGTTATGGGTGTTTTGTTCTTCTGTTTGTTTTTTAATCTTGCTTGGTAGCTAGAGAAACCTTTAATCTTAGGAGTCATGTTTTCTTCACTTTTGGAAAATTCTTGGTCATATTTCTTTAATATTATCTCCCCTCTATTCTCTCTCTTTTTTCCTTCTGCAACTTCTTTTAGCTGAATATTTAGATTCTGGACCTATTCTTGTCTTTGACTTTTCTTTAATATTTTCAGTATTTTGGGACATGTTCAGGGAAGTTTCTCAGCTCCGTTTTCTAGCACATTTTTTAATTCCTTTGTTTTTTTTAAATTAAAATACATTTTTTTAATTAATAGAATTTTTATTTTGTTCTTCTTCATAAGCACCTGTTCTTTATCATAATGTTTGGTTCTAACTCTTTGAAGCTAGTTTTTGGAAGAAGTTACCTCCTTTGGCTCTTTGAGAATATTAAATATTACTTTAAAATCCTTTTTAGGCTGCATTATGACCTTTAATTCCTAGGTTATATGTTCTTTTGGTGGTTGAGTTTATCTGTGTTTCTGTAAAGATGTTGGTGTTACTTAGCAGTTTTGTCATTCTTAGCTGTTTGTACAGGAATTCTTTCCACACTCTGTGGCAGGAATTTCTCCTAGTATAGTGGCTTCACAATTGTGTAGATACTAACCTTGAAGATGGCTTAGCTTTAGATTTGTCTGCTGGGCAGAGACATATCAGAATTTGTTTACAAGAAACACAGCCCTAGTTCCCGCTTCATGATAGTAAAGCAGCAGACTCTGTGGTGGTTTTGAGTTTGTTTTACTCTTTTAGAAATGCTTCTCCAATTCTGGTTCATGAAACTTTCTCTTACTTGTTTTTGAGTGTGGCTAAAAATTTGTGCATTAAAAAAATATGTATATATCATTTTAATGGGTTTTGTGTAGAGGGGAGATATTTTATCAAATTTCTCATGTGCCACCTTGAACTTAAAAAGAATCACTGATATTTCTAGTTTTCTAAAATATTTTATAAAGAATAAGAGTTATTTTTAACACATATCCTTTCAGCAATGATTGAGTTAAATATGACTGTATCCTCTGTTGTGTTGACATGATATATTACATCAGTGATTTCTGAAGAGAAGTATGAGTGCCTCAGTAGCTGTTTGCCTGCTTTATGTTAAAGAATATTTTAATAGTTCCTATGGGGTACTTTTTTTTTTTTTTTTTTGTATTTCTTTGTTTTGTTTTCCACTTCCTCATTCTTTTAAACGTGAGGTCCACTTGAGTCTGGTGTTAGAATTTGTATGAGTGGATTTCCCTAGATCTAGTTTTATCTTCAAATGATGACTGGAAGAATATTTCTCTGACCTTACTATTTCACTTAGACTTTAGTCTGAAGATCTGGTTGATGTGTAAAACATTTAGTTAAATTTCTAGTATTTAGTTGTCATTTATCACATTATTTTTCCCAAATTTTCCTGCTTTCCTGTTGGGTCATTTCTCTTTGTGTGGGGAAATATACTCCTGGAAAAGTTGAAATTGATTATTATATTTCAACTGAGTAATAGTCTCTTTTTTTTCTAGAGGAAAACTATAATACTATTTTTGAAATGAAACGCACCTGTTGGTCTAGAGATTCTATATTTCATTGAGGGTATTAACGGTCCAAATTATATTCACTTCTGTCTCTAAAAATACTACATTCTTTGTGTATAGGCCTGAAATGTGAAAAATACAGTACTAACTAGAGACCTAGAATATTGTCCTAACCCTGCACCTCATAAAGCTCTGCAGTAATTTCTTTTTAACCCAGAAATGGCTTTCTGGCTTCTATTCAGCAAAAGTTCCATATCTCTTAGAGGGGCATGGAGAAGGGTATTGAAGTCTCCATTTTCCTCCTTGACTTTGTTATTTTGCTTCATTGTTATTGTTTTAACTGCTACTGCTCTTAATATTCAATACCAAAAGCACTACAGACCTCAAACATAAATAAAAATTTTCTCTGCTTTTGTAAATTTCAAAAAAAAAAAAAAAAGAATCTTTGCATCTATTTCCATGAGAAATACTAACTTCTATTTTTCTTTTTTTCTTTTAAATATCTTTGTTAAGTTTGGTATCAAGGTTATTCTGGCCTCATAACATAAATTGAGAAATGTTTCCTCTGTCTTTATTTTCTTTAAGATTTTGTAAAATTGGTATTATTCCCTCCTTAAATATTTGATAGCATTCACCAGAGAAGTCATTTGGGCCTGAAATTTCCTATTCAGGGAAAGTTTTTTAATTATAATAATTACAATTTATTTAATAGATACAGTAGTATTAAGATTGTCTATTTCTTCTTGTGTCTATTTTTGTAAGTTGTGCTTTTAAAGGAATTTGTCTCTTTCATCTAAGTTTGTAAATGTATTGCCATAAATTTGATCATATCCCTTTATTATCTTCTTAATGTCTATAGTATCTGCTTTGCTATTCCCTCTTTCATTACCAATTTAGATAACTTTTGTTATCTCTTTTTAATTCATCACTCTAGGTAGAGATTTATCAATTTATTGATAATTCCAAGAAATCACCTTTTGGTTTCGTTTATTTCCTCTATTTCTTTTATTTTCTTCTACCTATTTTTTTATTATTTATTATTTCCTTCCTCTACTTTTTAGGTTTAATTTCTCTTCCTGATATAGCTTCTTAAGTTAGAGAATTAGATCATTGATTTTAAGTCTTTTTTTCTGTTCTAATATAAACATTTAAAGCTTTAAGCTTTAAGTTTCCTGCTAAACACATTTTGCCACATCCCCACATATTTCAATACATTGCATTTTCCCCCAGCTTTACTGAGGTATAATTAATGTATAATGTCTGTAAGTTTACAGTGTACAATGTAACGATTTGATTTCACATGTATATTGCAAAATGTTTACTACAATAAGATTAGTTAACACATTCTTTACTCACATAATTACCATTTTGTTGTTGTTGTTATTATAGTTACAGTGAGAACACTAAATCTTTATTCTCATAACAACTTTAAAGTATACAATATAGTATTGCTAAATATAGTCACCACGCTACACATTAGATCCCAAGAACTTATTCATCTTATAACTGAGAATCTGTACCTTTTGACCACCATATCCTCATTTCCCCCATGCCCCATCCCCTGGCAACCTCCATTCTACTCTCTGTTTCTATGAATTTGATGATTTTAGATTTCAAAATAAGTGAGATCATATAGTACTTGTTTTTCTCTATCTGGCTTATTTTATTTAGTAATATAATGTCCCTTAGGTTCATCTATGTTGTTGCAAATGGCAAATGGCAAGATTTCCTTCTTTCTCACAGCTGAATAATATTCCATATTATATATATATATGTGTGTGTGTGTGTGTGTGTGTGTCTGTGTGTGTATACACACATCCATCTTTCTTATGCATTCATCTTAGGTTGTTTCCAAATCTTGGTTGTTGTGAATAATGCTGCAATGACCATAGAAGTGACCACCTCTCTCTGAGATACTGATTTCATTTCCTTCGGAATATATACCCAGAAGCAGGATTGCTGGATCATATGGTAGTCCTATTTTTAACTTTTCAAGGAACCTCCATACTGTTTTCTATAGTGGCTACACCAATTTGCATTCCCATCAACAGTGTGCAAAGGATCTTTTTCTCCACATCTTCATTAGCATTTGTTATCTCTTGTTTTGATAACAGCCATTCTAACAGGTGTGCGGTGATATCTCATTGTGGTTTTGACTTGAATTTCCCTAATGATTAGTGATCTTGAGCACCTGTTCATATACTTTTTGGACACTTGTGTGTCTTCTTTGGAACAATGTCTATTCAAGTCCTTTGTCCATTTTTTAACTGAATTGTTTTTTTGCTATTGAGTTGTGTGTGTTCCTTAAACGTTTAGGATAGTAACCCCTTATGAGATATATAGTTTGCAAATATTTTCTCCCAGTTGGTAGGTTGCCTTTTCATTGTGTTGTTTCCTTTGCTGTGTAGAAGCTTTTCAATATTCTTTTTTATATAGGATAGACTGCTCTGTTGATGCTGAGTGTAAAGCCATAATTTGCCCCTCTGAAAGTCTTTTCTGATGCTTTTATTCCACTTGATCTCTCAGTAGCTTTCTTTTTTTGATTCAGGTACTATGAGAATGGCTGAGGGCTCAGAGCAGTGAATTAATAGACATGTGCTAGTTTCCTACAGCTGTTTTTAAGATGCTTAATTTAGTTTACAGAAATTTGACATTATGTGCCTAGGTGTGAGTTTCTTTTTATAAAATCTGTCTGGAGTTTGCTGATTTTGTTCAGTCTATAAGCTGATATTTTTCATTAGAGAAATTACGAGCCATATTTCTCCATATGACTCCTCTGGATAGTGCCCTCAAGAAACTTTTTTTTTTCTTTGCTCTCTCAAACAAAAAAAATTTTTTTCTCTTTTCTCTCTTTAAAATTAAAAAAAATTTTTTTAATGAAATATAGTTGATTTACAATGTTGTGTTAGTTTCAGTGTACAGCAAAGTGATTCAAAGTGATATATATATAATTGAATATATATATTATATTCAATATATATATATTCTTTTTCAGATTATTTTCCCTTATAGGTTATTACAGAATATTGAATATGGTTCCCTGTGCTATACAGTAGATGCTTGCTGGTTATCTATTTTATATATAGTAGTGTGTATATGTTAATCTCAAACTCCTAATTTAATAAGTGGAGTGTCAGACCTTTCCCAAAAGTAGTCTCACACACCCCTATGATCCTAGACCACCACTAAGCACCATGTCCAGAAATGTGCTACTCTCTTCTCCTAGGGAAAAGGACCTGCAGGGCATACTCTCCATACTTAAAGCGTTCTCAATAAAAAATTTATCAACGTGTTTCTCCCTTGAACTTTATTATCCTCACACATTTTGCAAGAAATACCTTGCAAAAGGTAGAGAAGGAGAGATGCAGAATAGCAGGGGAGCTGCAATTGAATAAACTTAGAAATTTCAATGTAAGATCTAAGGGTGATGCAAAGAATAATAAAACATGTTCTGTTTAGTGTAGAATCTTTCATTTACTTGGGGGAATACACACCATCATATAGGGAACATTTAAGTGGTGACAAGAGGCTGTGTGTAATTGAGTGTCAAAATTTTGGGCATAAACAAAATGTGTGACCAGAGTTCAGATCACAATTTAAGTGAAATGACATAAACAAAGGGGTAGAAGTGAGAATAAGCATAGTATGTTCTGTACAGGTAGGTCAAGGTCAGATTGTAGAGCCAAGCTCAAGAGCTGAGGCTTCTTCATGTTAATGGTCATAACAAAACCTTAAATAGGGAAGAGACATGATCATAGCAGTGATTTTATACAGTTTTGCCTGATAGTGTTTTCTAATATTGATTTGAAGGGGAGGAGGTGAGGGTTTTGGGCTATTTGCACTCCAACTGCAGTGACAGATTTGAGAGTAGGATGGGGGTAGTAGGAATGGAGATAGATATAACAGAGCTTTCGAAAAACATCATCAACTAGTGTCTTGATGTGGTGTTTAACAGAGAAGGAAGAATCAAGGAGGCTTTCAGTGTGTAAGTGTGTTGTAATATAATATAATGACTAACAAAAATAAAGAAGTTGAAAAAGGAAGTTGGATTGAGTTTGTGGAAGATGGTAAATGTGGTTTGGAACTTATTGCAACTGGACTGACATCATGTCACCTAGTTGGAAAACACCAGAAGAGCCTTGGAAATGAAGAACTAAAATTCAGATTCGAGGACAGAACTAGAAAGACATATGGTCATCAGAAGAGCAGCTAGTTTGGAAAATATAAATTTTTAATTGGGTTATAAAGGTAGAGGGAAAATGTTGGCAAGGTTGGAGGCCATAAATTTCTGGCAGCAGTAAGTGGGCAAGAAGTAATAAGAATCGTTGGAATAGGCCAGATGTGTGTGTGTGTGTGTGTGTGTGTGTGTGTGCATGCGTGCGTGTGTGTGTGTGTGCGTGCGTGTGTGTGTGTGTGTGCCTTCCCAGCACCTTCTTTCTCCTGAGAACAACCACATCCACCTAGGGGTAACTGCTCCTCACGCTCCAGTTAGGATGTTTACCATGATCCTGCCCCTGACTATATTTGCTGGGTCTTTTCTAGTCCCACCAATGTCTACCTTTGGGATTTTTCTAACTCGATCCAAGAAAAATTTGTAAGACATGAAATACAGCAGCTTCTCCTGGTTACGCTTCCTGCCATATTTCCTATCACAAGAGGAAACGAGCAGAGACAAGAGGTAGATATGGCAAGACCTAGTTTTATTTGGTTCTTGATGTTCCAGAGGTTCAGCTATATCCTTTGCCTGCTTTGGTTTCACTGTACAACCCTTTATTATATGTCATGAGCCAACACATACCACTTTTGCTTAAATTAGTTTGAATTGAATTTTTCACTTGCAGCCAAAAGATTTATGACACAATGATAATACATAACCCATGAATGGAAGAGGGGGATGTGACTGGTGAGTAGTACAAAGAGTTTCAGTTATACTGTAATGTTTCATTTCTTGGATTAGGAGATGGGTGTTTATTATATTATTCTTTATCCTTTTCTGTACACCTGAAATATTACATGATATAGTTTTTAAAATACTGCATCAGAGACTTGACATTACATGTCATCTAAGTACTTTGAATATGTTGTTGCTGGGGCATTTACATGGAGGCACACCGCTGTATAATTAGATTCACTCTGTCCTACAAAAAGTCTGATTTGGGAGAATTTATTTAGCACTAAATAATCTAGTTCACTTTCTATGCCAAAATTAGTTTTCAGAAATGAAACAGATGACATGAAATAAATTTCTGAGCCTATAAAAAATTAATTTTCAATATATGTTCTCCAATTTCAAAATTATTGGACAAATGTTCTATTCATATTTAGAAGAACCTATACTTAAAAAGAACTATTTTCCATTTATGAAGCGGAATGCAGTTAAATATGGCTCTTAATTAAAAGGATTCAAGGATAAATTCTGTACTTTACATCTCAATGCACAATATTAACCTGAAATGGCAATCCACAAAAGAAAATAAGTTTTTAGTTCCAAATCAAAGACATGTAACAATTAAATGTTTCTAACTTTCAATTTGTATTTTTTCAATGAATTTAAAATATTGTCTCCAATATCATACATTTGTATTATGTGTTCAGCTGAGTAAAAATAAAAAGTTTCATATAGTTCTGGCAAGTGTTTGTCTTATGCTTGGTTAACTTCATTCAGTATATTCATTGTCAAGTACCTATAGGCATTTGAGCTTGTAAACCACTGGTTTATAAGCCACAATACTATAAAAACGTATAAAGGAAAGGTGTATTTCTTCACTCAGAAGGAGGGGGAAAGATCTCTGAGGTTTAACTTTGGCAGAATTACACACAATATCCATCACCAAACAAAATGATGAAATTTGTGGCTTAATGTACCTCCACTGCAGTTAATTTGCTGTTTACACCAGCCATCACCACAAAATCTGAAGGTCTTACCTTTATAATTGTGTATCTGGCCAATTCAAGAAGCCAAGGAATAGTGTTCCTCAAAAATGATTTCAAAAAAAAAAAAAAAAATGATTTCACAGAAATCATTAACACAGAAACTGCCACGTTTAAAAAACATTTTCTTGCAGTTTTGCTCTACAATTTCCAAAATCTTAAGGCCATCTGTTAGCAAAGACACTTCAAGTTTTCTTCTCATAAGTCCATTTTGATAAGTTATATTTGTGTAGTGATTTATCTATTTTATCAAAGTTTAAAACTTTAATGGCTTAAATTTACAGTATTTTCTTACCATCATATTTCATAGAATCTAAAATAGCATCAATTGTAAGATACACCCTTATTTTACATACAACTAAAGAAGAAAAATTCAAAGCTGTCAATTAAACAATGTTTTCTTATCATTAACTATGATATATCCTAAATCCAGAGATGTCATAATGTGAAAAAAAATGTGTTTCTCAGAGTCAGTGAAATATGGTATATTTTAAATCTCAGTGTATGTGTTCCTTTGTTAACTTCTAATGTTGCTTAGTAGATGCATGGAGTACAACAGATTATGGTGTGGTGAATCCAATTCACACAAAGCCCTGTTTTTTCTGTAGTTCCAGACCTTTCAAGCGTGTCTGGTACACAGCTTTAATTACCACATCCATGAATATTTTAGCACAGAGGGTTTCTTGACAAATGATGCAATGAGCAGGTTTCAGTTCTTTGCCATTGTGAAATGTTGCCACAGTGGTTTAAATTCAGTAATAAGTCTGACTTTAACACCTACCATCACAGAATTTCCCCCTAGTCACGCTTACTAATTTGAACTTTCTATAGTAAAATATCAAAGCTTTTCTTAGTATACAGACATAGATCATTTCTTGAAGTTATAGATATCATGGGTACCATTTTAATAAATGCATTTGTTGCATAACCTTTTCAATCAATACCACAAGTAAATATAGCTAGCTACTTGTAATTATTATTTATACCCTTGCTTTCATCTGCTGCAATTATAAAACACCACAGATTAATTCCTCTCCAGCAAGTGCTCAGGCAATATTTTAAGCGACAGTACTTCTGGCTATAATATATTCATGAATGTTTGATTCTGTTGAAGTCATATAATTTCTCCTTCACTTCGTAGACAATCTTTAAGAAATTCATTGTCTGTAAAGGATTTTATGGCCACTTTTCCACAAAAGCTTTTGGGAAACATGTTCTATTTTCATTCAGAAGTTAATCATGGAAAATCTAGTTCTTTCAGTTAATTGAGTTTTCATCATATGCCTTGTCTATAGAGCAGCTGTTCTTTAATTTGTTTCATAACTGTATTTAAGTTTTATTTTTTGGTGAAGACACATTTTGCATTTTCAATAATACATAAAATATTGTTTACTTTTTGCAAAGAAAGATGTTCTCTCCCATTTTTCTGAAAGCATATACTCTTCATTCTACTTTTTGTTTTCCCTCTTTCAATAGACTTTAAACAACTCTTGCTCTACTCCAGGAAAAAAAAATAGCTATGTAAACATGATAATAGCTTGTACAGTAACTGGATTCCTTCCAGTGAGATGGTGAGATTGGAGGCAGACCGAGCGAGCCCTGACCCCTGCTCCAACCAACTACTGCCCGGAGGGAATGTGTTTTCAGCAGTGTCAGATCTTCTAGATACCTGGATAGCTATTGAAATCTCCAAAGCTTCAAAATGTTAATTCAAATTTCTTTCTGTTTAACAGATCAAACAGAATATAGCTGCAATCTGTGGGGCACCAGTTTGTAACCTCTGCTACCAATTTGCAGCCTCTCCCTAATGGGATATGAGAGAGTATTTTTCTGTTTGAGCAGAAAAGAAATGAGGAACTAAGACAAAGAACCATGAGATAAACTCCTAAGAAGGTGCTATTTAGGCTGAATAACTCAGAATGTAATGTGGGCCTATTATCTACTGGTGCACATAGCCCTGCAGAATCCTCCTGAAAGTTGCTGAGTCTCCAAACTAGAGAGAAGGGTAGACTCTTTCATCTTACTAAGCTTCCTATCCATTAGGCCTATAGTCTGGAGACCACAGAGAGGCTCTGAGAGCTCCCAGTATGGAGAGAGTGGGGGCTGGGTGGAGGTCTAACAGCCACAGCCCATGAGCAGTTACAAGTCAAACTCTGTATTGCACTTGACTTATATTATTAGTTCCTAGATCACAATGTTTCTCCATCAGAACTTTAGATATCAATTTATGGTCTTCTGGGATTTAGAATTTTTGAACAAAAATCTGAAGAATAGTGTTTTACCTCCTTCTTAGGTTTTTCTACCTAGAAGCCTCTGGAATATATTTTACCTACTTTTTAAAATTAAAACAAATCACCAGAATTATGCAGGTCTGAATCTAATTTCATTGATTTTGCCTGACTTTCAGCCTTTTCAATTACATTTTCTTCCACAGTTTCTTTGGTTATTACTGCTGTTTATTAAGTTTTCGTGTTTTCTCTTCTGCAAACCACAGCATATGTAAATGACCTGCTAGATCTGACATCACATCTCTCTTTCTCTCTCCTCTAATCACATTTCTTTTTTCCTTTTTTCTATGAATTCTGAATTAATATTTTAGTAATATCTTCAAATATTCTCATTTTTTTCTGGAGCATCTTATCTGCTATTCAGACCTCTTCCCTCCACTGATTTTTTTTTAATCAATAATTAAATCTTGAAGCATTTGTTTTTTAATTTCATTATATTAGGTCATATTCTTTTTATAAAATCAGTGTTCTCTAAACTCTGAATGAAAACATAAGTGAGATGTTTTCTAACATTTCCTATGACTTATAATGACTTTATTTCACAGACAGGCATTGGATCTTTTTTTTCATAATGCTCATCTTATTTTAAGTTATTATATTCTCAAACATCCATTGATTTTTTTTTTTTTTTGCTATATATTAAACTTTGAAGTAGGAGGTTAGCAAGTCTTTTACCCCACATTTGAAGTTGTGATGGGACCTGATAGATGTTGGAAGGGTTAAATATTGTAAGATTTGATGAAGGAAGATGGGGGAAGTATTTTATTTTCTCTGGTTCTGTTTTGCCAGGCTACAGACAACCTGAGCAGGAAGTCTGATCACTGAACATAGTGTTTCTTCTGCCTGGTGCTGTGGCAGCTTGACAGAAATGAAGTCATGTCCTCCCTACCCAATTGAATGACTGTCCTCAGCAGAAGGACTTCTAATTTATTCAATGAGCCACTGCACAACGTGAAAGCCAAGCGTGAGCACCTCCCTAGGATCTCTGCGCTAGAACCTGACAGCCTTCCCACAGGCTCTAAAGCATCCCCTCTCCAAGCTTCAGAGCCACACCTCACCTCCAGGCCCTAACTCTTCAGATTAGGGTATATATCATAGAGTTCTCCTAGGGGGTCCTTCTAGTTACTCCCAAAGCAGGCTTATTCTGTGCATTCTGTGAATTCTGGATTGTCACCTTGTCTGAGTGGTAATGTACATTAAAATAACACAGTAGTGGTGATATGTCTGTGAATATAAATTAACTCTATCACAAACTAGGGGGTGGTTAGCTACCATCTGACGTACTAGAGTCATAATTCATACTCCAGGGTGGTTATTTAAGATATGAAGCTTTCTAATCGGGTATTAGTATCTTCAGAAATGGTCTAGCACTTAAAGTTTCCTTACTGAAAACTACAATAGCAAATGTGTTAATTAACATGAAGAATACAACACAAATTTTTAACTGATTAGGAATATTTTGTGGACCCTACAAATGAATAAATTGCAAAAATCCAACAAACCTAGAAGTCTGATGTCATGCTGCAGTGTTCTAAGCACTATGGATCAGCTGCAGTTACAGCAGTGATGAAGAAAGACTCAGCCCTACTTTCATGATTTCATAGAATCTAGGAGGGAAAGCAAACAATGCATTATCATGCACTTTCCCCTCAAGGATAAAATATGAGACCATATCATGAGACCATAGATAAGGGGCACCTAGAGCCAACTGGGGCAGGGAAGGAGAACTGGCAGGAAAATTTTCCTGAAAAAAGTAACATTTAACCTGAGACCCAAAGGATGAGTCAGAATTATCTAGTTAAAGAGAGTATACAGGAATATAGGACTTCCCTGGCGGTCTGGTGGTTGAGACTTCACCTTCCAATGCAGGGGGTGCAGGTTCGATCCCTGGTCAGGGAGCTAGGATCCCACATGCCTCACAGCCAAAAAACCAAAACATAAAACAATATTGTAACAAATTCAATAAAGACTTTTAAAAAATGGTCCACATCAAAAAAAAAAAAAAAAGAGACAGTATACAGGAATATATATGTGCTTGGGAAAGGGGAGGTGGTTCTATTAGTGCATACCAGCCTGAGTGAGCAGAGGCCCCTAATAAGCCGCTCCTTTAACCCCCTCCTGTCTGGGCGAAGAACAGACGCCCTCAGGCGACCTACACGCAGAGGCAGGTCCAAATCCAAAGCTGAACCCTGGGAGCTGTGCGAACAAAGAAGAGAAAGGGAAATTTCGCCCAGCAGACTCAGGAGCAGCAGATAAAATCTCCAAAATCAACTTGATGTACCCTGCATCTGTGGAATACCTGAATAGACAACAAGTCATCCCAAATTGAGGAGGTGGTCTTTGGGAGCAACTGTAGACTTGGGGTTTGCTTTCTGCATCTAACTTGTCTCTGGTTTTATGTTTATCTTAGTTTAGTATCTAGAGTTTATTATCATTGGTAGATTTGTTTATTGATTTGGTTGCTCACTTCCTTTTTTTTTTATATATTTTTTTTGTTTGTTTTCCTTTTTCTCTTTTTGTGAGTGTGTATGTGTATGTCTCTTTGCGTGATTTTGTTGGTATAGCTTTGCTTTTACCATTTGTCCTAGGGTTCTGTCTGTCTGTTTTTTTTTTTTTTCAGTATACATTTTAGTGCTTGTTATCATTGCTGGATTTGTTTTTTGGTTTGGTTGCTCTCTTCTTTCTTTCTTTCTTTTTTTATTACTTTTTAATTTTTTTAATTTATAATAATTTTTTTAAATTTTTTATTTTAATAACTTTATTTTCTTCCTTCCTTCTTTCCTTTCTTTATGGTCCCTTTTCTTCTGAGCTGTGTGGCTGACAGGGTCTTGGTGCTCTAGCCGGGTGTCAGGCCAGAGCCCCTAAGGTGGGAGAGCCAAGTTCAAGACACTGGTCCACCAGAGACCTCTGGGCTCCATGTAATATCAAATGGCAAAAGCTCTCCCAGAGATCTCCATCTCAATGCTAAGACCCAGGTCCACTCAATGACCAGCAAGCTACAGTGCTGGACACCCTATGCCAATCAACTAGCAAGGTAGGAACACAACCTTACCCATTAGCAGAGAGGCTGCCTAAAATCACACTAAGTTCAGAGACACCCCAAAACACACCACTGGACATGGTCGTGCCCACCAGAAAGACAAGATCCAGCCTCATCCACCAGAACACAGCACCAGTCCCCTCCACCAGGAAGCCTACGCAACCCACTGAACCAACATTATCCACTGGGGGCAGACATCAAAAACAACAGGAACTACAAACTTGCAGCCTGCAAAAAGGAGACACCAAACACAGTAAGTTAAGCAAAATGAGAAGACAGAAAAATACACAGCAGATGAAGGAGCAAGGTAAAAACCCATCAGACCAAACAAATGAAGAGGAAATGGGCAGTCTACCTGAAAAAGAATTCAGAATAATGATAGTAAAAATGATCCAAAATCTCAGAAACAGAATGGAGAAAAAACAAGAAACGTTTAACAAGGACCTAGACAAACTAAAGAGCAAACAAACAATGATGAACAACACACTAAATGAAATTTAAAATTCTCTAGAAGGAATCAATAGCAGAATAACTGAGGCAAAAGAATGGATAAGTGACCTGGAAGATAAAACAGTGGAAATAACTAACGCAGAGCAGAATTAAGATGAAAGAATGAAAAGAATTTAGGACAGTCTCAGAGACCTGTGGGACAACATTCAATGCACCAACATTCGAATTATAGGGGTCCCAGAGGAGAAGAGAAAAAAAAAGGGACTGAGAAAACATTCTTGAAGAGATTATAGTTGTTAACTTCCCTAATATGGGAAAGGAAATAATCAATGAAGTGCAGGAAGCACAGAGAGTCCCATACAGGATAAATCCAAAGAGAAACACGCCAAGACACCTATTAATCAAACTATCAAAAATTAAATGCAGGGTTTCCCTGGTGGCACAGTGGTTGAGAATCTGCCTGCCGATGCAGGGGACACAGGTTCGAGCCCTGGTCTGGGAGGATCCCACATGCCGCGGAGCAACTAGGCCCGTGGGCCACAACTGCTGAACCTGCACGTCTGGAGACTGTGCTCCGCAACAAGAGAGGCCATGACAGTGAGAGGCCCATGCACCGCGATGAAGGGTGGCCCCCACTCGCTGCAACTGGAGAAAGCCCTCCCACAGAAACGAAGACCTAACACAGCCAAAAATAAATAAATAAATTAATTAATTAATTAATTTTTTTAAAAAAAATTAAATGCAAAGAAAAAATATTAAAAGCAGCAAGGGAAAAGCAACAAATAACATACAATGGAATCCCCATAAGGTTAATAGCTGATCATTCAGCAGAAACTCTGCAAGCCAGAAGGGAGTGGCAGGACATATTTAAAGTGATGAAAAGGAAAAACTTACAACCAAGATTACTCTACCCAGCAAGGATCTCATTCAGATTCCACGGAGAAACTAAAACCTTTACAGACAAGCAAAAGCTAAGAGAATTCAGCACCACCAAACCAGCTCTACAGCAAATGTTAAAGGAAATTCTCTAGGCAGGAAACACAAGAGAAGGAAAAGACCTACAATAACAAACCCAAGACAATTAAGAAAATGGTAATAGGAACATACATAACAATAACTACCTGAAATGTAAATGGATTAAATGCTCCAACCAAAAGACATAGACTGGCTGAATGGATACAAAAACAAGACCTGTACATATGCTCTCGACAAGAGACCCACTTCAGACCTAGGGACACATACAGACTGAAAGTGAGGGGATGGAAAAAGATATTCCATGCAAATGGAAATCAAAAGAAAGCTGGAGTAGCAATTCTCATATCAGACAAAATACACTTTAAAACAAAGACTATTACAAGAGACAAAGAAGGACACTACATAGTGATCAAGGTATCAATCCAAGAAGAAGATATAACAATTGTAAATATTTATGCACCCAACATAGGAGCACCTCAATACATAAGGCAAACAGCCATACAAGGGGAAATCGACAGTAACACAATCATAGTAGGGGACTTTAACACCCCACTTTCACCAATGGACAGATCATCCAAAATGAAAATAAATAAGGAAACACAGCTTTAAATGACACATTAAACAAGATGGACTTAATTGATATTTATAGGACATTCCATCCAAAAACAACAGAATACACTTTCTTCTCAAGTGCTCATGGAACATTCTCCAGGATAGATCATATCTTGGGTCACAAATAAAGCCTTGGAAAATTTAAGAAAATTGAAACTGTATCAAGTATCTTTTCCGACCACAACGCTATGAGATGAGATATCAATTACAGGAAAAAATCTATTAAAAATACAAACACATGGAGGCTAAACAATAAACTACTAAATAACTAAGAGATCACTGAAGAAATCAAAGAGGAAATCAAAAAATAACTAGAAACAAATGACCATGAAAACACGACGGCTCAAAACCTATGGGATGCAGCAAAAGCAGTTCTAAGAGGGAAGTTTATAGCAATACAATCCTACCTCAAGAAACAAGAAACATCTCAAATAAACAACCTAACCTTGCACCTAAAGCAATTAGAGAAAGAAGAACAAAAAAGCCCCAAAGTTAGCAGAAGGAAAGAACTCATAAAGATCAGATCAGAAATAAATGAAAAATAAATGAAGGAAGCAATAGCAAAGATCAATAAAACTAAAAGCTGCTTCTTTGAGAAGATAAACAAAACTGATAAACCATTAGCCAGACTCATCAAGAAGAAAAGGGAGAAGACTCAAATGAACAGAATTAGAAATGAAAAAGGAGAAGTAACAACTGACACTGCAGAAATAGAAACGATGAGAGATTACTACAAGCAACTATATGCCAATAAAATGACAACATGGAAGAAATGGACAAATTCTTAGAAAAGCACAACCTTCTGAGACTGAACCAGGAAGAAACAGAAAATATAAACAGACCAATCACAAGCACTGAAATTGAGAATGTGATGAAAATTCTTCCAACAAACAAAACCTCAGGACCAGATGGCTTCACAGGCGAATTCTATCAAACATTTAGGGAAGAACTAATACCTATCCTTCTCAAACTCTTCCAAAATATAGCAGAGGGAGGAACACTCCCAAACTCATTCTACAAGGCCACCATCACCCTGATAACCAAAATCAGACAAAGATGTCACAAAGAAAGAAAACTATAGGACAATATCACTGATGAACATAGATGCAAAAATCTTCAACAAAATATGAGCAAACAGAATCCAACTGCACATTAAAAGGATCAAATACCATGATCAAGTGAGGTTTATCTCAGGAATGCAAGCATTCTTCAATATACGCACATCAATCAATGTGATAAACCATATTAACAAATTGAAGGAGAAGAACCATATGATCATCTCAATAGATGCAGAAAAAGCTGCTGACAAAATTCAACACCCATTTACGATAAAAACACTCCAGAAAGTAGGCATAGAGGGAACTTACCTCAACATAATAAAGGCCATATATGACAAACCCACAGCCAACATCGTTCTCAATGGTGAAAAACTGAAACCATTTCTACTAAGATCAGGAAAAAGACAAGGTTTTCCACTCTCACCACTATTATTCAACATACTTTTGGAAGTTTTAGCCACAGCAATCAGAGAAGAAAAAGAAATAAAAGGAATCCAAATAGGAAAAGAAGCAGTAAAACTGTCACTGTTCGCAGATGACATGATACTATACATAGAGAATCCTAAAGATGCTACTAGAAAACTACTAGAGCTAATCAACGAATTTGGTAAAGTAGCAGGATACAAAATTAGTGCACAAAAATCTCTTGCATTCCTCTACACTAATGATGAGAAATTAAGGAAACACTCCCATTTACCACTGCAACAAAAAGAAAAAAATACCTAGGAATAAACCTACCTAAGGAGACAAAAGACCTGTATGCAGAAAACTATAAGACACTGATGAAAGAAATTAAAGATGATACAAACAGATGGAGAGATATACCATGCTCTTGGATTGGAAGAATCAATATTGTGGAAATGACTATACTACCCAAAGCAATCTACAGATTCAATGCAATTCCTATCAAACTACCAATGGCATTTTTCATAGAACTAGAACAAAAAATATTCAATTTGTATGGAAACACAAAAGACCCCAAATTGCCAAAGCAATCTTGAGAAAGAAAAACAGAGCTGGAGGAATCAGGGTCCCAGACTTCAGACTATACTACAAAGCTACAGTAATCAAGACAGTATGGTACTGGCACAAAAACAGAAATACAGATCAATGGAACAGGATAGAAAGCCCAGAGATAAACCCACGCACATATGGTCACTTTATTTTTGATAAAGGTGGCAAGAATATACAATGGAGAAAAGACAGCCTCTTCAATAAGTGGTGCTGGGAAAACTGGACAGCTACATGTAAAAGAATGAAATTAGAACACTCCCTAACACCATACACAAAAATAAACTCACAATGGATTAAAGACCTAAATGTAAGGCCAGACACTATAAAACTCTTAGAGGAAAACAAAGGCAGAACACTCTATGACATAAATCACAGCAAGATACTTTTTGATCCACCTCTTAGATAAAGGGAAATAAAAACAAAAATAAACAAATGGGACCTAATGAAACTTACAAGCTTTTGCAAAGCAAAGGAAACTACAAACAAAATGAAAAGACAACCCTCAGAATGGGAGAAAATATTTGCAAATGAATCAACGGACAAAGGATTAATCTCCAAAATATATAAAGAGTTCATGCAGCTCAATATTAAAAAAACAAACAACCCAATCAAAAAATGGGCAGAAGACCTAAATAGACATTTCTCCAAAGAAGATATACAGATGGCCAAGAAGCACATGAAAAGCTGCTCAACATCACTAATTATTAGAGAAATGCAAATCAAAACTACAATGAGGTATCACCTCACACCAGTCAGAATGGGCATCATCAGAAAATTTACAAACAACAAATGCTGGAGAGGGTGTGGAGAAAAGGGAACCCTCTTGCACTGTTGGTGGGAATGTAAATTGATAGAGCCACTATGGAGAACAGTATGGAGGTTCCTTAAAAAACTAAAAATAGAATTACCATATGACCCAGCAATCCCACTACTGGGCATATACCCTGAGAAAACCATAATTCAAAAAGACACATGCACCCCAATGTTCATTGCAGCACTATTTACAATAGCCAGGTCATGGAAGCAACCTAAATGCCCATCGACAGACGAATGGATAAAGAAGATGTGGTACATATATACAATGGAATATTACTCAGCCATAAAAAGGAACGAAACTGGGTCATTTGTAGAGACGTGGCTGGATCTAGAGACTGCCATACAGAGTGAAGTAAGTCAGAAAGAGAAAAACAAATACCGTATGTTAACACATATATATGGAATCTAAAAAAAAAAAATGGTTCTGAAGAACCTAGGGGCAGGACAGGAATAAAGACACAGACGTAGAGAATGGACTTGAGGACGTGGGGAGAGGGAATGGTAAGCTGGAATGAAGTGAGAGAGTGGCATGGACTTATAAACACTAGCAAATGTAAAATAGATAGCTAGTGGGAAGCAGCCGCATAGCACAGGGAGATCAGCTTGGTGCTTTGTGACCACCTAGAGGGGTGGGATAGGGAGGGTGGGAGGGAGATGCAAGAGGGAGGAGATATGGGGATATATATATATGTATAGCTGATTCACTTTGTTATAAAGCAGAAACTGACACACCCTTGTAAAGCGATTATACTCCAATAAAGATGTTAAAAAGAAAATGTGTTTTACATTTCAGACACTGAAATTTCTGGAATGCTCAATATTTTATATGAAAATTAACAGGCTTTAAATCAAAATCAGTTTGCTCTATTGAGGATTAATGAAACAATATGTGGAGAACACAATTTTGGAATGAGAAATAAGTGTCTTTTGGGTGTGCTTGAGAATGAAAGCGTGTGCTCATGAATACATGCATGGCCTAGAAAGTGCATTCAGGGTCATGTACAAAAACTCTCAGGCAAAATCCCCATGAACTCCACTATTTTGTTCCCCTTTAAGAAAGTCTTGTGGGGCTTCCCTGGTGGCGCAGAGGTTAAGACTCCACCCGCCAATGCAGTGGACACGGGTTCGAGCCCTGGTCCAGGGAGATCCCACATGCCGCGGAGCAACTCAGCCCACACGCCACAACTACTGAGTCTGTGCTCCAGAGCCCGTGAGCCACAACTACTGAGCCCTCATGCCACAACTACTGAAGCCTCCGTGCCTAGAGCCCATGCTCCACAACAAGAGAAGCCACTGCAATCAGAAGCCAGCGTATCACAACAAAGAGTAGCTCCCGCTCGCTGCAACTAGAGAAAGCCTGCACACAGCAACGAAGACCCAATTCAGCCAAAAAAATAAATAAATAAAATAAAAAGAAAGTCTTGTGACTTTAAGCAAATAAAAAAGCAGTAAACTGGAAAGAAAATCTATTGGAAGAAACCCATCCTATCATTTATAAAATCCTTGATATTTGTAATATGCATTACAACCATAGCTCAAAATACAAAAATCCATATTCCAAAATTACACTGACCTTTGCGTGGCCTCAGCAAACCTAAGAGAAATTTGATTCTACAGATCTTTTAAGTGTTGATAGATAATGGAAACATTAACTACAACCACCATACACACACACACAGACACACACACACACACTCACACTCACTCTCACTCACCCAGGAGACACCTGGTCATTAGAAGAACTGCTAAATTGTCTCATTAATTTTCAGCCAATTACTGTCCAGCTACGTGGTTTGCATCTTGTGCAAACAGACTCCTGGTAGTTATTGTCCCTCATTTCCCCTTGTCTTCTGTGTGCTCAGGATAAAACAGGGAGTATTTTAACAGAAGTATCTGAGTTGGTAGAATCCAGAAAGCTTCCTGGGTGGACTACACTTCTTGAGACCAGCATTCATGCTTTCAATGTTATAAACACTTATTCATGAGTTGGGAATAAGCAAAGAAACAGTTAAAGAAACTAGAGTAATGCTAACACCCAGGAGTCATCAGTGATCTCTTTTGAAACTCCACTCAAGCCTAGATCCTAGGAAAAACTGGGACTGAGATACATAATGTGGTTGCCATGGATCAGCTGGGATGTAAGGGTATCAGTGGAGTTCTATATCAGCTTATTTTGTAGAAATAATGTTCTCAATCCATGGAATGTAGCTGAAGATGTCTGTGAAGACAATAGTATGACCTGTCAGAATACATCCAGTTGCCCAAAACGTTAACTCCTTGTAATTCACCGCCACATGTGGCTGGTGCAGCTGTGGTCACCTGCCAGACAGACTAGAGGGGATCAGAACTTCCCTCCCACCTGGTAATTTTTCAGCACTGGAACAAAAGGAAAAGCCACTATATCTGCCATGCAAAAGGGCCCAGGATATAATACTGTGGAAGCTTCTTTCCACTGTACTAACTACCCCTACCACCCAGTCATCCCTAGACAGAAATTTCAAAATGGTAGCTGGAAGATAGCTTTACACTTCTCAAAAATCCATATCTCTCATCTCTAACATAGGGTGGAGGAGAGAGGGTCATCATTCTTCAGCCCCTTACTCTCTGAGCTCTTAACCTGACTGCAAAATACAGACCCTCGTGAAGGATGAGAGGTAACAGAGACACAAAGACAAAGAGGAAGAGCACAGATTGAGCTTATGGGCAAGTGAGATAAGAAAGGTTACCTGGCATTTATCTCTGCTTATTCCTATGCATCCCATACAGAACATGTCTTCAAGGAACTTTTCACCCAGTAAAGCTTTGCAGATTGAATCAGTGTTCAATTCATTCATAATGCTGTGCAGGTTACTGCCTGGATTTCCTAAGCACAAGAAATAAAGGAGGCTTTCATTCCTATTCGCATTTTCATAAGGTATCTTGCCTCCCTCTCCTTCAGGGCTTCTTTTCAGTTAGAATGGACTGCAGAGGAAGAACTGATGGAACAGACCATGGATTAAACATATCCTCCTGTTCATTTATCATCTTTGAAAGATAATCAGCATCAAGGAGTGGTGCCAACCAAGACACTCCACACATCAAACAAGATCTGAATCCAAGCTCTGCCATCACCAAGTTTATAACCTTGGACAATTAGTTAAATCTCCCTGAGTCCTGGTTTCCTCATTTACAAGATACAAATCCTAAGAAAATTTATCTACATGTTTGATGATGGCTAAATAATATGTATAGGATGCTTAGTGCCTGGGACGTAGTTAGTGCTCAACAAATGGTAGCTGTTATCATTGTTGTAAGTGATAACCATATCGCTGATAGGCAGGTAAAGGAAAAATGTGATTTTTACCAACTTGCAAATTAAGATTCAAAGAAGTTAAAGAATTTGTCAATAACCCTATAATAAATGGCAGAACCAAAACTCAAACATAAATCCCTGAATCCCAGTCCTCTGCAGTGTGTGCCAATGTGATACATACGTGCAACACTTTGATTTAGGATTTGATTCCCAAAGCCCTAAAGGAGATTACCGCTTCTAGTCTAAAGAGCTGATATTGTTGCTCTATTTCTACCTTTACACATGTGCTTAAAAATAAGTTCCAATTCCTTCCCCTAACTCCTCAGAGACCCTGAAGATGTGAATATATCCAAGAACACAGCTAATTCTTCTTTTTGACAGTCACTCACCAACAGACTCTTTATTCTCTACCCAGGTGTAAATCAAGCAATCTGGAAATTCCTTTATCTTGGCACTAGGCAACTGAAAAATGCTGGTGGAGAAGAAGGTGAGGGGTATAGACAACTTTATCAGCATAAGATCATTTTTAGGAGAAGTGACAGTGAAGTTTGGGTGAACGATGATCTTCTCATAAGGCAGAATCTCCCCAATAAATTCTTGAAAACTGTTGGCTCCACTAGTTAAGATGACCTGGAGATCTCTGGAAAATGAAGGAGAGAAAAAATATTGATACTATCACATATCACAAGGCTATTCTTTCTCTCTCTCTCTCTCTCTCACATACACAAACGCACTTTCCTTCATTTACTGGTATCAAGCAAAAAAAAATTAGTAAGGATATAGAAGATTTGAACTACATAATTAAAACTTTTTATATACTGAACATAAATAGAACCTTCTATCCTAAAATTAGAGAGTACACATTCTTTCAGGCACACAAGAAACATTTATAAAAATTGACTCCATACTGGCCCAAAAAGTCTCAATTATTTTCAAAGAATCAGTATCACATAGATCACATTCTCTGACCACAAAACAATTAAATTAGAATTCAAAAGATTTTTTCTTTTTTTTAAATTGAAGTATAGATGATTTACAAAGTTTCAAGTATACAGCAAACTGATTCAGTTTTATGCATATATATATACACACACACATACATATACTCTTTTTCAGATTCTTTTCCATTATAGGTTATTACAAGATATTGAATATATTGATAGTTCCCTGTGCTATACAGTAGGTCCTTGTTGCTTATTTTATATATAGTAGCGTGTATCTGTTAATCCCAAACTCCTAATTTATCCCTCCCCTACTTCTCCCCCTTTGGTAACCATAAGTTTGTTTTCTATGTCTGTGGGTCTATTTCTGTTTTGTATATAAGTTCATTTGTATCTTTTTTTTAGATTCCACATATAAGCAATATCATATATTTGTCTTTCTCTGGCTTACTTCACTTCTGATTATCTCTAGGTCGATCCATGTTGCAGCAAATGGCAGAATTTCACTCTTTTTTATGGCTGAGTAATATTCCATTGTATGTATATGTATGTGTGTGTGTGTGTGTATATAAACACAACTTCTTTATCCACTCATCTGTCAAAGGACACTTAGGTTGCTTCCATGTCTTGGCTATTGTAAATAGTGCTGCTATGAACATTGGGATGCATGTATCTTTTAGCATTAGAGTTTTTCTCTTTTGTTGATATATGCCCAGAAGTGAGATTGCTGGGTCATATGGTAACTCTACTTTTAGTTGTTTTCTTTTAACGTTTACTTACTATTTATTTATTTATTTATTTATTTAGACTGCACCGGGTCTTAGTTGCAGCACGTGGGATCTTCAGTTGTGGCATGCAGACTTCTTAGTTGCGGCATGTGGACTTCTCAGTTGCGGCATGTGGACTCTTAGTTGCGGCATGCATGCGGGATCTAGTTCCCCAACCAGGGATCGAACCTGGGCCCCCTGCGTTGGGAGTGTGGAGTCCTACCCACTGGACCAACAGGGAAGTCCCTCTACTTTTAGTTTTTTAAGGAACCTCCATACTCCTTTCTATAATGGCTGCACCAATTTACATTCCTACCAACCAACAGTGGAGGAGGGTTCCCTTTTCAAAAGATTTTTTTTTTAATTTGGAAAGTTACCCCCTAAAATTTAGAAAATTTACCCTCCAAATTCTAAACTTACAAATGAAAGATTTAATCATGTGGAAATTCCATTTTATTCTTTTTTTATTGAAGTATATTTGATTTATAATATTATATTAGCCCCAGGTGTACAGCATAGTGATTCAGTATTTCTACAGATTATACTCCATTAATAGTCATTACAAGATAATGGCTATAGGAACTTCCCTAGTGGCACAGTGGTTAAGAATCCGCCTGCCAATGCAGGGTACACAGGTTCAATCCCTGGCCCGGGAAGATCCCACATGCTGCGGAGCAACTAAGCCCATGTGCCACAACTACTGAGCCTGCGCTCTAGAGCTTGCGAGCCACAACTACTGAAGTCTGCGTGCCACAACTACTGAAGCCCATGTGCCACAACTACTGAAGCCCGCGCACCTAGAGCCCATGCTCCGCAACAAGAGAAGCCACCGCAATGAGAAGCCTGCGCACCGCAACAAAGAGTAGCTCCCGCTCACCACAACTAGAGAAAGCCCACGCGCAGCAATGAAGACCCAATGCAGCCAAAACTAAAAATTAATTAATTAATTAATTTTTTAAAATACAAAAAAAATTCTTTTTTTTTTTCATTGCATTTGTGTGTTTGTGCAGCAGAATATTGGAGCACATTGCCAAAGGGAACTAGTTTGTGTTTTTTTATGATAAAGTAGCAGTTACCTAGCTCCTGTGGCCATGTAGGTAACTCCTTATTATTATTTATGTTGGGAAAGAAAAAAAATGTTAATTCCAAGACATTCACATCTGACATCCAGGATGGCATATAAGCTGCCCCTCACTTGCCTACTCCACCTGATATGTAGTGGTTGCCCAGAGACCCATGCTGAGAAGAATCTGGGGCTGCATCTAGGCTCAGCCATAATGAGTGCCCTAGAGGCACAGCGATTTTGTCTATCCAGGTGAAAAGCAACAGGTCCTATGTCAGGTACATGAAGAACCTGTCTTAAATGATGTAGATTTATTGTTTACCTCAGTGAAACTCACTGAAAAAACACAAAATCTTTATTTCATATTTTTGGTGTATTTTTTGAAGTTAGTAGCACTAAAAGAAGTACTTTTCCATAAGCTGTCAACCTGCTATTTGAATATGGTAAAGAATGAGAGTGAATGCTAGGGTTGCTAATACAGGAAATATAGAAGTGAAAAAATAGAAATAAAACAAATATTTAACATTTAAGCATAAAAAAACCGATGATGTAGTACTATAGAAAGATTATCTGTTTCCCCAAGTATTTAATAATGTTTTAGATTGCCAACAAAAAATAAAGTATCTGTTCTGTGATTTACTTTTATAAACTGGCAGTTATTGAACAGGCTTTATTTAAAAGTTTTAGATGCTTCAAATACGTGAAATGATGTAAATCCTTACATTTTAAAAAATTTAGGTAATTATGCTATGCACAAATATGTCTGAGTTCATTGTCTATTTTATTTGCCTTTAAGTTCTTCCAGACAAAATAGCCCTGTGGCATTATAATTGCAACATGAATAACCTATATTAAAATTAACCACATAAACACCATTTAAGGTAACAATAATTATAAATTTGCACATACAATTTTTGGATTATTTTTCTTATTAAAAGGTACAATGAAAAATGTAAATATACCTGAATAAAATGTAAACCCAGAAAACTTGTCTTCATCTCATTTAAAGCCAAGACATGACAGAAAAGTTACATTTTCTTCATAGCTTTGAAGCTGTACATGGCTAATTAATAGTCTTATTTTGAACAAGTATATTTTGTGGGCAGGATAAAGGGTCATGAGCATTCATTTCTTTTACTGACAAGTTCCAGTAGAGGCAAATTCTGGCTGTAGGTGTCATTAGGTAAAACAGTGTGTAGAAAGATATAGGAATAGAGGAGATAAATGAGAAAACCCAGAAACAGAATAAAATAAAAAGGTTTGGAGAGTCTACATAGCTTGGTCATGAGGTAGTATTGACGACAGCATTGTTTATTACATCCATGTTGGTTTTTTTTGGGGGGGGCAGGGCAAGATAAGGCTAATTTTATCTATTTATTTTTTTATACAGCAAGTTTTTATTAGTTATCTATTTTATACATATTAGTGTATATATGTCAGTCCCAATCTCCCAGTTCATCCTACCACCACCACCTACACCCCACTTTCCCCTCTTGGTGTCCCACGACTGGGCATATACCCAGAGAAAACCATAACTCAAAAAGACACATGCACCCCAATGTTCATTGCAGCACTATTTACAATAGTCAGGTCATGGAAGCAACCTAAATGCCCATCAACAGACGAATGGATAAAGAAGATGTGGTACATATATACAATGGAATATTACTCAGCCACAAAAAGGAACGAAATTGGGTCACTTGTAGATACGTGGATGGACCTAGAGACTGTCATACAGAGTGAAGTTAAGTCAGAGAGAGAAAAACAAATATCATATATTAACGCATGTATGTGGAACCTAGAAAAATGGTACAGATGAACCGGTTTGCAGGGCAAAACTAAAGACACAGATATAGAGAACAAACATATGGACACCAATGGGGGCAAAGCGGTGGGGGGTGGGCGTGGTGGTGTGATGAATTGGGAGATAGGGATTGACATATATACACTAATATGTATAAAATAGATAACTAATAAGAACCTGCTGTATAAAAAAAATCTTTAAAATTCTTTAAAAAAAAAAAGATAGTGGCTATAATTCCCTATTCTATACAATAGACAACAATTGTATAGAACAATTGATATACAACAATATATCCTTGTTGCTTATCTATTTCAAACACAGTAGTCTGTATCTGTTAATCCCATATGCTTAATTTTCCCCTCTCCCCTTCTGTCTCCCCTCTGGTAACCACTAGTTTGTTTTCTGTATCTGTGAGTCTGTTTCTGTTTTGCATATACATTCATTTGTGTTATTTTTCAGATGCCACATATAAGTGACATCATATAGTATTTGTCTTTCTCTGATTTATTTCACTAAGCATAGTAGTCTCTAGGTCCATCCATGTTGCTGTAAATGGCAGAACTTCATTTTTTTTATGGCTGAGTAATATCCCATTGTATATATGTACCACATCTTCTTTATCCATTCATCTGTTGATGGGCACTTGGGTTGCTTCCATATCTTGGCTATTGTAAATAATGCTGCTATGAACACTGGGGTATGTGTATCTTTTTAAATTAGTGTTTTCATTTTTTTCTGGATATATACCCAGGAGTAGAATTGCTGGATCATATGATAGTTTTATTTTTAGCTTTTTGAGGAACTCCATAATTTTTCCACACTGGCTGCACAAACAGTGTATAAGAGTTCCCTTTTCTCCACATCCTCTCCAACATTTGTTATTTGTACATTTTTTGATGATAGCCATTCTGACCGGTGTGAGGTGATATCTCATTGTGGTTTTGATTTGCATTTCTCTAATACTAATACTGACTATCTTTTCATGTGCCTGTTAGCCAACTATATGTCTTCTTTGGAAAAATGTCTATTCAGGTCTTCTGCCCATTTTTTGATTGGGTTGTTTGTTTTTTCGGTATTGAGTCCTATGAGCTGTTTATAATCATGTGGAAATTTCAAAAATTATTTAGAATTTAAACAATAGTGAAAATGGCCCATATCAAAGATGATGGATAGAAAACCCACAAGAACATATACATAAATTACTAGAAATAGTAAGAGAATATAGCAAAGCAACAAGCTAATAAATCAACTTCTGAATACCAATTGCATTTCCATCCTCACCAATAGACAGAAAATATAATTTTATGCAAGTATGTCAATTAAAATGATAGAAAAATATAAAGCACTTTAGGAATAAACTTAATAAGATATGTACAAGACATGAATGCAGATAATATAAAACTCTTGAAATGCATCAAAGGGAAACATAAATAGAGAGCTATCTCAGATCCATGGCTGGTAACAATCAATATCAGAAAATATCAGTACTTTGCAACTGATATAAAAAGTCAAAGCAATTCCAAATAAATCCCAATAGAGTTTTTCATAGAACTTGACAAGTTGATTTTTTAATTTATGTAAAAGAATTCCTAAGCATTCCTGATGAAGAATAAGATGGTTGGCCAACCATATCACACATCACAAATTATGATAAAGTCATAATTATTAAGGCATTGTGGTCTATAATAAATAAACCAATGGAACAGCAACAAGAGCCCAGAAACTGACCCATATACAGATGGAACTCTGACAGATGACAGAACAGGTGTTGCAGATCAGTGGGGAAAGAAGGGCCATTGACAAATGATATTTGGATATTTAGCTTACTATCTTTAAAAAATGAAATTGGATCCCTACTTCACATCATTCACAAAAATCAATTCTAAATTATATGAAAATTTAAATATGAAAATCAAAGCTTTAAAATCTTTAGAAGTAAATATAAAGGAATATCTTTCTGATCTTGTGGTCATAAAAGATATTTTCGACTTGGCACAATGCTCAATAACCACAAAGACTGATAATTCAAGTTTTAAACTGAATTATCTTGAAGTTAAGAGCTCTTATTCATCAAAATACACCATAAAAAGAAGATCAAGCCACAGAGTGGAAGATATTTGCAACATATATAACTGACAAACAAGTAATATCTAGAGCATTTATAGAAGTCCTATGAAGCAATATTTTTAAAATTTAACACACAAAATTTTTAAGACATAAAAGAGTTTTTCCCAAAAGAAACATTATTGTCAGAAGGAGAAGGAAGAGGAGGATGGGGGTGGAGGATGTTAATCACCACTACTAGTAAAGGTAACAAAATTAAAATGATAATAAGATATTTGACACTTAATCAGCAAAAAAATTAAAAAGCTTGACAATACCCAGTGTTGGAAGAACTCAGAAATTGCTGGAGGGTGTGTAAAAGTGAACATTTGCATGCTCTATGACCCAGCAATTCCACTCCTAATTATATGCTCTAGTTATATACCAAGAGGTGTACTTACAGATATAAACTGATATGTGAAGTGAATATACCAATACACACACACACACACATATATATACATACAGAATATGCATCACAGATATATATACAAGAATACTTTCTAAGGTACGTGGTACAAGTACATTTACAGTAACACTGTTCAAAATAGCAGAAAACTAGAAATAACTCAAATGTCTGTCAAGAAAACAATGAACCAGTGTGAATTCACACTGAAGTATAATACAGCAATGAAAAATAAAATACCGTCACATCTAACAGTTTTGGATGAATCTTAAAAACATTAAGAACAATTTGCAGGTCTATTTTATATGTATGTAAGATATTATTTTATAACGTAAAACTTTTTTCTTTCCTGACACATTAAACATAAGAACGTGTAGTTAAGTTTTATCCAAGTAGCTGAGCTCCCCTTCACCGTCAAATCGTTAGGATTTCCTGACCAGCACAAGTTTTTTAGAATTTCCACAAGGAGTGTTGAGCCCCAGCCTTGAAGCCTTAACAGAGTAGATTGATCCCCATCACTTACAGTAAGAAGCAGTGTGCTGCCGTTATCACCCACTGAGGACCAATCAGAGTCCCCATATAGGACTGGTAACTGGATTTCAGGTATAATAAATAGAAAAGATGACATAGGTCTTCAGTGTCTTCAATAACAAATGAAATAACACCTGAAACACAGAGAGAGGAGAATCAGGGATACAACCCAGCTGATTAAAGGAAACTTGGCGTGGTTATGGAGATTTCAAGACACCAGTGTCTGATAATATCAATATTTACCACATTAATCACTTAGCCTACCCATGTGGTACTAGAGTTCCATACTGTACAAACACTGTACTAAGCACTTTAGGTACTCTTAAAATGTTTTTTAATTTTCACAGGAAAAAAAAAAAAAAAAACCCTGCGGTGGATACATTTTATATTATTTTACAGAGTAAGAGCTTAACATTAGGAGACTTACTTAAAGCCGTACAACTAGTGAATGATGGTTGGTTCAAGGATTCCGACTTCAGTCTATTTGATCCTAAATCCCATGTATGTACTTCTCCTCTACATGACCTCCCTGCTTCCCCTCACCCTGTCTGCAGCTTTCCAGAATAGCTTAGCTCATTTCCAATCTCCCAAAGGCTCAAGGCTTCTTGGTTCTATCCATAGTCACAGCAATGCAGCCTTTCCTACAGCTCCCTGACTTTTCCTACTAGTGAATTGCAGGGATGCTCTGAGACTAGTCATCATGACTCCAACAGCAATAAGTTCATTAATTAAATAAAAAATAAAAACTTTAATTCTGGCATGAAAACATAGGGAGAGATACTTTGTACTGATGGGCACTTAAATATAAAATAGTACTTATTCTCTGGAAATAGGTACCTGGATTCAAATTCTAGCTCTATCTTTACTAGTAGCATGAACTTGAACAAATTATGTAGACCTCTATATCTTAATTTCCTTATTTGTACACTGAAATCATAAATGAACTTCTCTCCTAAGGTGATTGTGAAGATTAAATGTGTTAATATATGTTAAGCAGTTTGGAGGAACGTTTGGCATATGTGTTCAACAAATGTTATTTCTTACTAAGGCAGTTTCAAGAACATTTTTATGTTGATAAAGTGCAAAATAATGCTCAGAAAAAAGACATAGACAAAGCCTCTCCATGACCCACCAAATAACTAAACATCAGATATTGACTGATACCTCCCTTCTTTGCATTACTGCTGTGTCTTTACCAGTGATAGCTCTAGCCCTAATATAATCCTTCTACCTCCTAAATAAAACTTTTGAGGTACCCAATTAGGGTTGGGGGGCCCCAATTAGGGTTAGGATGTTCCCTCTTCTCAACTGCAACTAATTCTGAACTGACCCCATTTCTCTAACTCCATCTTCAGAATTATCCAGTACAAGCTCAAACCCTGTAAGACACCCCTTCCAACTCCCCCTTAACTGGGACACTTCTGAGGTTCTCTGGAGTGTGTTCTCCCTGCTGCATAAAGCAAAATAAATCTCACTTTAAAAAAATTACTGGTTAGTGGGTTCAACAAGTTACATCAAATCTTGTTTTCTCCAGTTTAGGAAAGGAGAGAGGAAAATATAAAACTATTAATATTTTAAAAATCTATGTTCTAATTGGGGCTTCTCTTGCTATGTCAATTTATATTTCTGGGTCTATTGGTTTTTCATCTATACACATTACATAGTAAAGGAACAATGACTTGTACAATATTCCCAGCATTTAGCACAATGTCTAGCACATAGTAGAAACTCAATACATATATATTATACAAATGAATTAATGAGAGATTAGAACTCGCTTTGTGTGCAGGGGTCCACTGGAAGGCTATGAAATTAATGCAATGGTTTTATGGATTCATATGTGAAGCAAGCATCATCAGAAGACTAAAAGTTAATATTATGTATACATATGCATGTACTTTTTTTCCAAATCTATATATGCATGCATTTATTTTTTAAATTTACTGAATACTTATATGTACCAGGAAATATTGATATATTGGATGTTAAATATAAAGGGGTATCCAAGACAAAAGCAGACTTTGTCTTCATGAAATGAGGGAGGTAGACAATAAGCAAATTGTGATGAGACAATAAAAAAATCAAATTGTGATGAGACAGTAACAGTGTTTTATGAGAAATAATAATAAAGGCAGTAAATGAAAAACCTAATTTACTTTGGTTGGCAAAGAAGTACTTGCTGGGAAAGTGACAGTTAATCTGAGACATAAAAGATGAGAAAAAACAGCCATGGGAAGGTTAGGGTAAAGAGTTTCCCAAGAGAGGAAATGCATGTGCAAAGGCTCAAAAATGGGGAAGAACTAGGAGTGCTCAGGAATCTGAAAAGAACCAGTAAGACTGAAGCCTAGAGAGCAAGGAAAATATTGGCCTAAGGTGAGTCTGGAGAGGAGGCAGGGACCTCATCAAGCAGGGCTTCAAAGCCATAGTCAGGAATTTGTATTTTATTCTAAGTGTAATAGAAAACTTTGAAGAATTTGATGTATGGGAGTAATATGATCCTATTATATTTTTAAAACATCACTTGCTTCCAATTAGACACAGGGTTAAAAAAGGCAAGAGTAGAAACAGGTTTATTGAAGTAGACCTAGCAAAAAGTGATGTGGCTTGTGTTAATGTGGCAGCAATGAAGATGGAGGTCAGATAAGTAGATGGATATGAGACCTATTTCAAAAGTAGAGTGGACAGGAAATCCAGTTAAATAGTATTTTGATAATAAAATACAAATTGCTTTAGCATGCATAGTTAATTCACCTTTTTGTTATTATATAAGTTTTTAATAACATCATAAAAAGACTCAAAATATTTTAAGACTAAAAGGGGTTCTCATGCTCAAAAAGGTTGAGAACCACTGGCATAGGTAGTGTTCTCATTCCTTCTTACTCTAAGCTCTTCCAGTACATAAATCTAAGTCTTATTTAACTCCCATAATCTATCCCTGATTCCAGACCATCTCTCACTAGCTTCTAAGTCTGCACTACCACTAGATCCAACTTATCTCTAGCAACAAGATATCCAGGGTCCCTTGAAGCCACTGGGACTTCCAAGGAAAGGTGAAGAACAGATCTTCTCCTAATTAAGACTGAGTTATGTACCTGGCTGAGCCCCCCAACTAAATATTGGTCATATACTCTAAATGTGTCCAGGTTTTTTTCCACCAAAGCCCTGATGCCCTGTGACCCAAGGTACTGTGTCACTCTTAACAGAGCTTTATAAAGTCACTGATTCTAAGAACTCATTAGAAACTTATACATTGACTCTTTTTTCCCCTCCATTTCTTATCAGACCCTGCCTGTTTTTACTTCCCTCTCTACCCAAGTTAGATTCCTTTATTTATCATTTCAACTATGCTCTTATTCTTTGGAACTCCCTTGTCCTAACACCCTTGAGCCATACTTCAACTGGCCAAATCTTAACTCCATTTTAATGCAACTATATGCCTTCACTGTATCTGTAGCTTTAACTTTCTTAATTTCTCACAGAACACATTAACTACACCCTCCTCTTAGAAACAGACTCCCCTGACTTGTGTAAAATCACATTTTTATTCCCTCCTGACTCTTAAGGTGCTTCACTGGTCTCTCATCTTCTACCCTCCAAAACATGAAAGCTCAACTTCCAGTTGATCCAAGATGGAGTAGCCCCATTCCTCCCAGCTCCTCCCTTTTACAACTAAAAGAACCCTGCACAACAAGCACAACAAACAAACGTAGACTCAGAGTTGAAAAGAAGGAAGTGTACAGCCTAGAAAACTGGGGACTTAAGGAACAACATGGCAGTAACTTCCCTGCGTTTACCTTTTATTTATATCTCCAAAGATCCAGGACAGGGCACAGGAGCAGCCCACAACCCAGAACCTCCAAGAGACAAAGACAAAAAACAAACAAACAACAACAAAAAAAAAACCCCAGAAATGACCTCCAAGTAAAAACCTGCTCCTAGTTACCGAAAGGGAAAAGGGTGGTCTAACAGGACGTCTTCTGCACAATACCCACCCTACTCTAACCAAACAACAAAGGAAAAAAATGCCCACACACCATGGCTTCACCAGGGCTGAGCAGGCAGCTCTTCTATCCCCAATCCCAGTGGAAGCAGGCTTCCTGTTAGACCATCTTTTTCCCTTTCCTGTAACTAGGAGGAGCACGTTTTTTACTAAAGGCTCTAATGGATAAAGGAGGCAGCATGCAATCACAGAAGGGGAAGTATAAGCAGAGAATTGGAAATCTCAAGAAAGAACCAAAAAGAAATGTTAAAAATAAAAAACACTAACAGAAATACGCCTTTGATAGGTTTATTAGTAGACTGGACATGGCTGAGGAAAGAATCTTTGAGCTTCCACATGTATCAATAGAAACTTCCAAAGCTGAAAAAAGAGAACAAAGACTGAAAAAGACAGAACAGAACATCTCAAAACTGTGAGACAACTATAAAATGTGTAACATATGCATAACGAGAATACCGGAAGGAAAAGAGAGAAGGGAACAGAGGAATATTTGAAATAATAATAACTGAGAATTTCCTCCAAATTAATGACATATCAAATCACAGATCTAGGAAGCTCAGAGAACACCAAGCAGGTTAAGTACCAAGAAACTACACTTAGGCATATCACTTTCAAACTACAGAAAATCAAAGATAAAGAAACAATCCTGAAAGAACCCAGAGGGAAAAAACACCTTACCTATGGAGGAAGAAAAAAAAAAAAAAGAATTACATCCAACTTCTCCTCAGAAGTCATGCAAACAAGAAGAAAGTGGAGAAAAGTATTTGAAGTATTGAGAGAAAATAAACACCAACCTAGAATTCTGTACCCTGTGAAATTATCCTTCAAAAGTGAAGGAGAGGGCTTCCCTGGTGGCGCAGTGGTTGAGAATCTGCCTGCCGATGCAGGGGACACGGGTTCGAGCCCTGGTTTGGGAAGATCCCACATGCCATGGAGCAACTAGGCCCGTGAGCCACAACTACTGAGCCTGCGCGTCTGGAGCCTGTGCTCCGCAACAAGAGAGTCCACGATAGTGAGAGGCCCACGCACCACGATGAAGAGTGGCCCCCACTTGCCGCAACTAGAGAAAGCCCTCGCACAGAAACAAAGACCCAACACAGCCAAAAATAAATAAATAAATAAATAATAATAAAATTTTTTTAAAAAAGTGAAGGAGACATACTTTGTCGACAAACAAAAATTAAGGGAATTTGTTGCCAGTAGACCTACCTTGCAAGAAATGTTAAAATAAAATCTTTAAGAGAAGGAAAATAATATACAACACAAACTCAGATCCACATAAAGAAAGGAAGAGCATTAAGGAAGAAATAAGCAAAGGTAAAAAACTTTTTTCTTATTTTTCATAGTAATTAATATCTATTATATCATAATAGATAACAGCTTGCTTAAAATAATAGTAGCAACTATGTATTCAATTATGTATGCTTACATATATACATATATATGTTAAATGACAGCAATGATATAAGGGACAGGAGGGAGGAACTAGGATTACTTTGTAATTATAAGGTACTCCACACTACCTGTGAACTGGCATAATGTTATCTGAAAGTGGACTAGGATTCGTTGCAAATGTATATTGCAAGCTCTAGGGCAACCATATAAAAACAGGAAAGTATAAAGAAGAGAAGTATAACTGATATGCTAAGAAAGGAGAGAAACTGGAATCATACAAAATGCTCAGTTAAAACCACGAAAGGCAGAAAAAGAGTGGAAGACAAAAACAAACATTCTTATTATTGTTAATAAGAAACAGTAACAAATATGGTAGATATTAATCCAACTATATCAATAATCACTTTTGAATGTCAATGGTCTAAATGCACCAATTAAAAGATGGAGATTGTCAGAGTGGATTAAAATATAAGACTCAACTATATGTTGTCTACAAGAAACCCACTTTAAATATAAAGATGCATATAGATTAAAATTAAATGGATGGATAAAGATATATCATACTAAGACTAATCAAAAGAAAGCAGGAATAGCTATACTGATTTGAGACAGAGCAGACTTCAAAGCAAGGAAAGTTATCAGAGATAAAGAGGGGCATTATATTATGATAAAGGTGTCAATTATCCAAGAAGACATAACCACCTTCAATGTGCATGTGCCCAATGAGAGAGCCTCAAATTATATGAGGTAAAAACTGATAGAACTGAAAGGAGAAATAGTTGAATCCACTATCATAGCTGGAGACTTCAACATCCCTCTATCAGAAATGGACGGTTCCTCATCAACAGACAAACGGATAAAGAAGATGTGGTACATATATACAATGGAACATTACTCAGCCATAAAAAGGAACAAAATTGGGTCATTTGAGGAGACATGGATAGACCTCAAGACTGTCATACAGAGTGAAGTAAGTCAGAAAGAAAAAAACAAATGTCGTATATTAACGCATACATGTGGAATCTAGAAAAATGGTATAGATGAACCAGTTTGCAAGGCAGAAATAGAGACACAGCCGTAGAGAACAAACATATGGACACCAAGGCGGGGGGTGTGGGTGGGATGAATTGGGAGGTTGGGATTGACATATATACACTGATATGTATAAAATAGATAACTAATGAGAACATGCTGTATAGCACAGGGAACTCCACTTCACTGTACAGTAGAAACTAACATAACATTGTAAAACAACTATACCCCAAATAAAAAAAAAAAGAAAGAAATGGATGGTTCCTGAAGGCAGAAAATTAGTCAGGACATAGTTGAACTGAACAGCACCTTCAATCAACTGGATACAGTAAAAAAAATTACAGAATACTTTACGCAAAAACAGCAGAATATATATTTTTTTCAAGCTCACATGAAAAATTCATCAAGATAGACCACATTCTGTGTCATACAAGACACATAATAAACTTAAAAGAACAGGAAACATACAGTGTCTGCTCTCAGGCCACACTACAATTAAATTAGAAATCAATAATGGAAAGATAGCTAGAAAATCCCAAAATACATGGAGATTAAACAACATACTTAAAAATAACACATGGGTCAAAGAAATCTCAAAAGGAATTTTAAAATATTTTAACTAAATTAAAATTAAAACACAATTTACCAAATTTGTGGATGCAGCAAAAACAGTGCTTAGAAGGAAATTTTTAGCATTGGATGTATATATTAGAAAAGAAAAAAAAGATCTAAAGTCAATAATATGTTTCCACCTTAGGAAACTAGAAAAAGTAGAGCAAATTAAATCCAAAATAAGCAGAAGAAAAGATATTACAATATTATAATAATTAGAGCAGAAATCAAAGTAAATGAAAATAAGAAATAGAGAAAATCAACAAAACACAAAACTGGTCCTTTGAAAAGATCAGAAAAATCAATAAGCCTTAGCCAATATAACCAAGAATAAAAGAAAGAGGACACAAATTACTAATATTAGAAGTGAAAGAGGAGATATCACTACAGACCCCATGGACAGTAAAAGGACCATAAAGGAATACTATAAACAACTCTATGCTTGCAAACATGAAAACCTAGATGAATTCTGTGAAAAACATAATCTGCCAAAACTCAAACAAGACGAAATAGACAATCTAAATACGCTTATATCTATTAGAGACATTGATTAAACAATAACCTTTCAAAACAGAAAACACTGGGCCCAGATGAGCTCACTCATGAATTCTACCAAACATTTAAGTAAGAAATTATACCAATTCTCTGCAACCTCTTTCAGAAGATAGAAGCAGAGGGAATATTTCCTAAATCATTCTATTAGGCCAGCATTATCCAAAGTCATTACAAGAAAACTACAAAAAAAATCCCTCATGATCATAGGTGCAAAAATCCTCAACAAAACATTAGCAAATCAAATCCAACAATGTATAAAAAACATTATACATACACTAAGACCAAGTGGGATTTCTGCTAGGTATGCAAGACTGGTTCAACATTGGAAAATCAATTAGAAGCTTCTTCCCTATGTTTTCCTCTAGGAATCTCATGGTTTAAGTATTTAATTCATTCTGAGTTAATTTTTGTGAGTGGTGTAAGATAGCGTTTCCATTTCATTTTTTTGCATGTGGTTATCCAGTTTTCCCAATACCATTTGTTGAAGAAACTATCCTTTCTTCATTGAGTGTCCTTGGCTCTCTTGTCAAGTGTCAACTGACTGTACATACAGGGGGTTATTTCCAGGCTCTCTATTCTGTTTCATTGTTCTATGTTTCTATTTTTATACCAATACCACAATGTTTTAATTACTATAGCTTTGCAGTATAGTTTGAAATCAGGAAGTGTGATGCTTCTGGCTTTGTTCTCAGGATTGCTTTGGCTATTTGAGGCCTTTTGTGATTCCATACAAATTTTAGGATTTCTTTTCTATTTCTGTAAAAAAAAGTCACTGGAATTTTGATAGGGATTGCATTAAATCTATAGATGGCTTTGGGTAGTATGGAAATTTTAACAATATTAATTCTTCCAAGCCATGAACATGGGATATCTCAATTTATGTCTCCTTTAATTTCTTTCTTCAAAGTCTTATAGTTTTCATTGTACAGATCTTTCACTTCCTTGGTTAAATTTATTCCTAAGTATTTTATTGTTTTTGATGCTATTGTAAATGGGAGACCATAAAACTCCTTGAAGGAAACATAGAGAGGAAACTCCTTGACATGGGTCTTGGCAACTTTTTTGACATGACACTAACAGCACAAGCAACAAAAGCAAAAATCAACAAGTGAGGCTACATCAAACTAAAACGCTTCTGTACAGCAAAAGAAACAATCAACAAAATGAAATTGTAACCTACAGAATGGGAGAAAATATTTGCAGACTATATAAAGAGATAAAGGGTTAATATTCAAAACATATAGAGGACTCATACAACTCAAAAACAACAACAACAACAACAAAAACAATTTAAAAATGAGCAGAGGAATTAAATAGACTTTTTTTTCCAAAGAAGACGTCTAAATGGCCAACAGGTACATGAAAAGATACTCAATATCACTAATCATTGGTAAATGCAAATCAAAACCACAATGAGATATCATCTCACACCTGTTAGAATGTCTGTCATCAAGAAGATACAAAAATCCTTAACAAATATTAGAAAATCAAATCCAATTGCAAAGGAAGAAATATAATTGTCCCTTCCTGTAGGCGACATGATTGTCTACATAGAAAATCCCAAGGAATCTACAAAAAACTCCTAGAATACATGAGTTCAGCAAGGTCAGGAAATACAAAATCAACACATAAAAATCAGTCGCACTTCTATATACTAACAATGAACATGTGAAACCTAAAACTAAAAATGCAATATGATTTACAATCACTCCAAAGAAAATTAAATAATTAGGCATATAGTTAACAAAGTATGTACAGAATCTTTATGCTGAAAAATTTTAAATGTTGAAGAAAGAAATCAAAGAACTAAATAAAAGGAATAACATGCTGTGTTCATGGACTGGAAAACTAAACATAGTAAAGGTAGCAATTGCCCCCAGACTGATAGATAGGTTTAATGAAATTCCTATCAAAATTCCAGCAAGGTCTATTAATTATGGAGAGAAGCTTATTGAAAATTTATCAGACATTCAGATGAGGTTTTAAGCCCATAATAAATGTTTTAGGACTTCCCTGGTGGCACAGCAGTGCAGGAATCCACCTGCCAATGCAAGGGACACAGGTTCGAGCCCTGGTCCAGGAAGATCCCACATGCAGCAGAGCAACTAAGCCCGTGCGCCACATTACTGAGCCTGAGCTCTAGAGCCCATGAGCCACAGCTACTGAGCCCGCGTGCCACAACTACTGAAGCCCGCATGCCTAGAGCCCGTGCTCTGCAACAAGAGAAGCCACCGCAATGAGAAGCCCACACACCACAACGAAGAGTAGCCCCCACTCACCACTAGAGAAAGCCCGTGCACAGCAACAAAGACCCAACGCAGCCAAAAATAAAAATTTAATTTAAAAAAAAGTTTAGTTAGGTTCTACAAATGACTGAGCCTGTACAGAAAATGACTAGTATATCACCTATTTCCCAAACTTCCCTGTTCCTAATCCATCAGCTCTCCCTCTCCAACAAAGCTCCACAGCCTCACCTCCTAGTAGAGCCCCAATCAAGCATGAGATACCTTCCGTCACTCGCCAGTTATCATCAGCAAGGTTAATAGGATACACTTCATGTTGATGCCTGAATCTTGTCCTGAGGATAAGGTTGTAGTGGAAACTAACAGGCACAAAGCAGGGATAGAACGTATATCCTGCTTGGGGATTCTGAACAGCAGGAGAAAGTGCAGGTGAGAGAACTGGGGATGAGGATTCTACAAGTCTGTCATTTAGAGGCTTCTCCTTCCTGTACTGATCCTTGGTGTAAAAAAGGATTCATCAGTTACACCTGCCCACTCTCTCTGTCAATAGGCACAGAAATCCTCTCAGTCTAATTGATACCTGTCCTATGGGAAGATGAGTTTCAGGGATCTGAGCTTTATCCACCTTATCTAGGGAAGTAGGAGCCAAGTGAACTTTCTGTGGAGTTAAAATTCATCCCAAGTTCTTTCTCCAGCCTCTCAGTTCTTTTCACCAGTTCCTTCCCCACAATGTGTAACTAGCACCCCTCCCTCTACATGTCCCATTGACCCTCTCCTTTCTGGGCTACTCTGATGAAGCAGAGCTATGTCTCCACTCCTCTTTGTGACACTGACTCCCCTCCCTTTTATGCATGTCACACTCAGCCCACCCCTCCTTAGAACTGCTTCACTTGTACAGGTCATATCTCACAACCACAGACACGATTTGAATAAAAGTTCCCAATCAACACCAGTACTAGTGGCTCCTGTCAGATCTCTAAATCTGTTCTTCCTACACTGTCCTCTTGGACAGGATACTCTCATTCACTTGCTCTCTCCTTTCTCTGTGGCTGCCTTTTTCAAATTGATTTTTTTGGCGGCAAATATAACAAGAATATTACTTAAATAGAAAATCTGTTAGATGGCAGAATGAGACAATAATAGATTTAGAGTCCCTATAAACATGAGATATTCTGTGGAAAGAGGCCATGGACAGATATGTCTCCATATATACATGGAATCTATAATAACACTAACAGATAAAGAACTTAATGACAAAAAACTTACAGACATGAGGAAACACTGAATAGCATACACATACATACACACCCACAGGATTCTGAAGATATTTTTACAAAGAGAAGCTTTATGAAAATGTCCGTATCAGATATTAATATCCTAAAACAAAAAGGGAAAAATATAAATGGGATTGGCAAACTAAAACATTCAAAGGCTAAAGTATTATACAAGGTTATTTGTATTGAAACAAGAAAGCCCACACTTGAAAGTAGTTTTGTAGGCCTGGAAATAAGTGTGTGGGGTTGGCAGGTGGGAGGGGGTGGCAAAGAGGGGATGAGAAGGGAGGGAGACAAAGACAAGACGAGACGAGATGAGACAAGACGAGATGAGACGAGACGAGATGAGATGAGATGAGATGAGATGAGATGAGATGAGATGAGATGAGATGAGATGAGATGAGGATCAAGGCAGCTCCCTAAACCATGCTAGGGGTTCATTCTACACGTAGTAGCAAACTACTGAAGAGCTTTAAGAAGGAGACTAACATGCTCTCATCTACATCTTAGAAACAAAATCTGAGTAAAAGAATGGCAAGTTGAGCAACAGTAGAGAGGCACATGCATTAGTTCAAGTGAGACAAGATTATGGCCTGGATTGGGGTGACAGCAGTGAGAATGGAAATATATGGATGGCTTCAAGAGATTTTGGGAAGTAGGATTGACTTTGGGATTGAGTGGTCAGAAAAAGAGAAAATTTTTTAAAGTGGAAGGTAGAATTGTCTTCTAAAATAAGGAAAACAAGCAGAAGAATGAATTTGAAAGGCTGGAGGAATAAGGAGTTTAATTTTGACATGCTAAATTTCAGGAGCTGAGAGGAGACACAAACAATGGTTTCCAGGAGGCAATTGTATATGTGGGACCAGAGCTCTGGGCTAGAGATACCAATGTGAAGCTCATCAACAGGTAGCGGTCCCCAGTGCCAACTCCGCCAGAAAATCTGCTTTTCTGCTCTTAGTCCTCACATCCCCAAACAAGCCTCAAACTCCCTTCCTGATCCAGAATCTTTCCAAAAGAGCTAGGAAAACAACCTGAAAGTAAAGTATACCTCTTTCCCAAAATGTTATCTGTTTTAACTAATCCCACCCCCACCACAGAAAACCTTCCATAACTCCATCCTGTCTAGGAACCTCAAATATATTTCATAAACCAGCCCTACTCCCAATGTAGCCCTGTGTTCACTGTGAGGTTCAAGAAAGTATGTGTCATGTTAATTTCTCATTCCACACTTCAGGGAATTTGTGTGAGGGACTGTATAGCTTTCCCAGATCCATGAATGCTGGTTAATGAGCTGAAGCCGGGAGGATGTGGTTGAAAAGTGGTGGGTATCCAGTAGTAAGATGTAGATTGTACTTCTAGTCTTTCCAGTCATGTGTGATTTGAGAAAATCATTTAAATTCTCTGTGTCGGGTCTGTCACCTACAGGTCAGGAAAAAAGAAAAAATGATACCAGCCCCACCCCTGTCTCGTCTTTCCAGGGTTGCTGTGACACTGGAATGAGATTATGAGTTTAGGAAACTTTCAGGGGCTAGAATGATACAAAGCATAATTAATTTTACATCTCAGACTAACCTGATATAAAATCACCACTAACACTGTCTGTAAAGAACTTAGCTCAGTGCCTGGGATGCAGTAAGTGCTCAATGAATGTTAACTATTAGCATCCCTGCTCTTTGTGTTCCCAACTAGCCAGGGATGATGGTGGCACTCTGTTATTGGCTGAGAAATCTTTTCATTAGGTAAAAAACACTTGGAGGTACTGCCTTCTGAATTGTCACCAACCATTCAGTAGATCCTAGATCTAATGTAATCTAGAATGTAAGTCATTCTCCAACTGTCAAAATAACCGCTCAATGAATGCTTTCCATTTCCACATTTCCATAGCTCAAAGCTGCTGATCACAACAACCAGACCAAGCTGGTGATGACGGCTGAGTGATGAAACAGTGACCACAGGGAAAGATGAACTTAGTGTAATAAAGATGGGAGGGGCTGAAGGAAAGTATAAGTAACTGTTAGGGAGTTCACAGCAAACCTGAGCACACTGTCTTCCTGAACTAAGGTGGAGAGTCCTGTCCCCACAGCCCTGGCCTGAAAAACTCCATGGGGAGATAAGTCCTAAGCCTGGAGCTCCCTTTCCCACCGACAGTTTAACCACTTTTAGGCAGATGGGCTTTTAGGGACAGCAAATAGAGGGACCTGGATCCAGAAGTCCAGGAACTAGGCTTCCTTGTCCTTCCCTAAGAGACCCCAATAGAGGCATAGTCCCCCACCCTCCCTGCAGCAGAAGGGCCTCCATCTGCCTATCTGGAGCCCTCTTCCTCCTTCCTGTTTATGCCCAGAGCTGCTTTTCAATCCCACTGCGTGCCCCCATGCCTAACCATACCCACTGATTCTCCTAGGTGTTCCTGAGGAAAATACTGAGCTGACAGCTCCATATTCTGCTGGTCATCCGCACCTCACAAGGAAAGATTTAGACGGCTATGAAATTTATCTTCTGTTTGAGTGTCCTTGCTGGTATGTATCCATGACTTTCTACTCTGTCCTATAAGGCACAGGTTAATATAGGATGGAGTGAGGCAGAGGCAGGATGTGTGGAAGGTGCAAAAGAAGAGTCAAGAGAAACTGTCAGAAGCATAATTAGGGGTCTCCCCTCTCAGACTCCAAAGGCTCTCGGGACAGGCTGAGCCCCCAGTGCTAAGCTATGGGGTAGGTTATGGTGTACACCTGCCTCAGAGAATGCTCAACAGTGAGTGTTCCACCCTGGTTATTCCAAAATGGGGGCTTCATCACACAGCAGGCAAGTCTAGTGTACTCACAAGGACAGAGTACTCATTTTGACATCTGATACGCCCCCTTTTTCAAAAGCTTAGAGACTCAGAATGCAGGGAATGGAGAACGTGGGAGCAAAAGATCAAATGCTAGGGCCCTATGTCCTACACTTCCTGACTACCATGACGTTCTTCTGATGGCAGAATTGGCTGGTGAGGCCTTTCCCACCACACCCTGACTTGCCTAGGTTGCATCACAAATTAGCTGTGTGAGCTTAGACAAGTTAATTAATCTATCTGTGCTTCAGTTTCTACAGTCAAAATGGGGATATTACTACTTACATTACAGAGTCATTGTGAAGATTAAATAAATCCATGTAAAGCACTTAGAACAAGAGCTCAATGTCTCTTGTCCTCAATAACACTCCACCCTTTTTTCCTTGGTGTTTCTAACTGTGTGACCACACAGAGAAGGGTGTGGTGAGGCACAGGACTGGGCTTGGGGAGGACTAACATAAGAACCAAGGGCAGCTGAGACAAGCACAATATTTCTGATATGAGAATCAGCCTTCCTCTTTATTCTCTAGTTTTTTTTAATAATATAATTCATTTATAAAAGCACTGCATGTTCATACTAGAAAATTTGGAAATATTAAAAAGTAGAAACAATGCTAATGCATTGTCTGAATTTACTCCCAGGTTTTATTTATTTTTAATGGTTTATTTTTGTTTCTTTACTTGTTTTTAGACAATTAGATTACTGGATTAAATGTACATTTTTATTTTTTAACTTAAAGGTTATCAATATTTCCTTTGCTGTTTAATATTCATTACAAATATAATTTTAATGTATATGACGTTCCATTTGTTCATATACTTTTGTATTTCAATGTCCAACATTACTTCATTGGACACTCATATTTCAACCATTTAGCTATTATAAATAGCGTTAAAATGAGCACATTTATTAATAACCTTTGTCTACATCTGATTATTTCTTTAGAATCAAGAATTCTTGGCTTTGGAAATATTAGGTCAAAGTTGACGAACCATTTACAATTCTTGATGCCCATTTCTGAATTGCTTTTCAAGAAAATAGAATAAATTCCCATTCCTATAAGCAGTAAATGAGAGTCTCTCTCACTGTACTTTCTTAGACTGAATATTACCAATATTAAACAAAAATGATTTGTATAAATATTAGATGAAACACTATGTCATTTTGATTTACATTTTTATTCGAAAAAAATGTCAAACATTTTCACATTTCCTGGCCAACTGATTACTTCTTTAAAATCATCCATATTTCTATTCAACTAGGAAGTAGTTGATTGTCTTATTCGTTCTAAGAACATCTTATATATGTTTCTCAGGGACATTTTTCCCCGCTCACTCATCTGTGCAGAAAGAAGACCATGCCCCCTATCTGGTATACCTCAAGTCTCACTTCAACCCCTGTGTGGGTGTCCTCATCAAAAGCAACTGGGTGCTGGCCCCCGCTCACTGCTACCTACCGTGAGTGCCGGGCATCCTTACCCACTACAACAGCTATACTCATTCTGCGCCGCCGGTGGTTCTCAAGTAGAGGCAGCTTCCCCTCCAGGGTATTTACATTTGGCAAAGGCAGACACCTTTGGCTGTCACAATGGGATGAGGGATGGGGGGAGGCTGCGCTAAGGGCGCCTACCCTGCGAACAGAGGCCAGGGCAGGGATGCAGCCGAACACCCCACCGCGCACAGAGCAGCCCCACCGCAGAGCAGAACCCGGCCCCACACGTCAGCAGTGCTGCTCTAGAGGAGCCCCGTTCTACGTACTATGCCTCTTCAGTCTCCCGTCGGTTTTTCAAGTTTTTTACTGGCAATAGGAATGTGTTTTGTCAGTTAAGGGACCAGCAGGTAACTGATGGTACACTCAAATTTGATTAAGTTGAGGAGAGTTTATAAAAAGAACTAATGAGAAAGGTATGGTCTCGTTATAGGGAAAACACAGGGAATAGTTCAGTCCCCCCGCGTTTAGTATCAGAAAGGTGCAGTTACTACCCCTAGACGTAAAGCGGTGGGGGAGAGAATGTTTACAAGGGGGGAGGGGGAAAGAAAGAGAGAGAGAGACAGAGAGAGAGAGAGAGCCCTGTGCGCAGAGACTGCCTGATAGGGGCTGTAACCTTTCGTCAAGAGACAGCCAACAGCCACGCCCTGTGGCAACCTTACAGGAAGAAAGATGGGAGGATATATACTCCAACCTCTCCCTTCTCCCTCCCCTTACTTTCCGGTGCTTCTTATTGGCCAAATACCAATCAAACGCTAGAGGACCAGAAAGCCCACTGACTTAATCCACATATATCACCTTCCCAAGTACAGGGCAGGATGAAAGAGTTGTGAGTAGATCTGATGAAGCAAACAGGAGATATCCAACACTCAAGTCACCTCATTCTCTTACTTCCACCAGAATGGAAATGCCCAATCTGATAGGCTGGAGCTGGAAAGGAGGGAAAATAATATTTCTATGCCATGCATCCTTTTCTTCTCCACTACATTAAGGACACTACATGAAAACATAGTGGTTAAAGGCTCCACCACTTAACTGTGTGACATGGGTGAATACTCTTACGTGCCTCCGTTACTTCATCTGTAAAATGGGGATTCAAAATAGAATCCACCTCACAGATTTGTTGTGAGTGGTAAATGACGTAATCTAGAATCCAGATAAAGCCCTTGGCAAAGTATCTGGCACACTATAACATTCAACATCAGCTTAGATGATGATGACGATGATGATGATGATTACTTCCAACCCCTTATCCCTCCAGAAACCTGAAAGTGATGCTGGGAAATCTCAGGGTCAGAATCAGAGATGGGACAGAGCAGATAATTGACCCTATCCAGATTGTCCGCTACTGGAACTACAGTCATAGTTCCCCCCAGGATGACCTCATGCTCATTAGGCTGGCTAAGCCCGCCAACCTCAACCACAAAGTCCAGCCCATTCCCCTGGCCACCAGCACCGTCAAGCCAGGCACCGTCTGTATGCTTTCAGGCTTGGACTGGAGCCAAGACAACAGCGGTGAGTGCACCTCCCACAGAAAATCAGGGTCATCAGTTATCCCTGAAGAGGAGCACCCATGTCTGTATAGCTGAGAAGGGAGGAGAATGGATGGAGACCAAAGGGAGATACTATATGAGTGGTCTGACAAAAAGAGACCCTCCCAGAAGTCCAAAGCTCCTCCCTTCCCAGGGTGACTAATGCTCCACTGCTTCTTCAGAGCTTTGGCAGAGGGGGCCACCAGGCCACCTGACTCTGCACAGAGGCCATGCCATTCCTGATCGTCAGAGGTACAATTCACATTAAGGAGTCTGTGCTCCCCTCTCCCATACTGGCTCACTTAACATGTGGAGGACACCTGAGAACCTGAGTCAGGTCACCTCTTATGCCTCCAAGAACAGACACAGAGAAGAAAGAAAACTCTGCTTTTTAAAGGGACATAAAGGCTATTTCAAAATCCTCAAGATTAACTCTCATAACCATGCACAAAATCATGTCTTCCCTTTGTCTCATTATTTTCTTCAGACACACACAAAACACCAGTTGAAACAGAAGGTGGTAATTGGAGCGCTAAATAACAATTGTGAAAAATAAACCAATTGTGAACAGGAAGGTTTCTTTTATCCCTGTCTTCCCTCAGGCAGACACCCTGATTTAAGGCAGAACCTGGAGGCCCCCATGATGTCTGATGCAGACTGCCAGAAAACCGAACAAGGAAAAAGCCACAGAAACTCCATATGTGTTAAATTTGTGAAAGTGTTCAGTCGAATTTTTGGGGTAATCTTTTCTCTCTATTCAACTTTCACTTACTTGTATTATATATGTCCAGTTAACTATTTAATCGTGATATTTAAAAAACTGAAAGCCCACAGCTTCGTAAATTTTTGAAAATTTGATAAGGCTGCAGCAAAGCCCCCCACTTTTTTCAGTAAAGGGCCCTCCTTAGAGATGTCTGTATTCATTAAAGGGCATCACGCAGTACCTAGAGTTAATAACACTTTGCTAGGTTTTTATTCTCATAGATGCAACTTTGAAACAGGCATTGCTTTTAAATAATTAATTCAAACTTTTCACAAATTGAAACTGGCTTAACCAGTTCAAACAAATGGAGTTTGACTCATTTTACATGTGAGTTCTAGAAAGGTTTTTCTCTGACTTTCTCAATGTCACATTAGTTACGACAAAGCTAGATAAATGACTCAAGCTTCCAGTCTCCCAACTCAGTGCTCTTTTCTTGATGCAGCATGCTACCTCTAGACAGGGCGCATCCACATTGCGGACGAGAGGGCTCCTATAAAGAGAAGATCTGACCATATCTGTCTCTCTCCCTCTCTCTGCATGATCCCTTGTAGGAGGTGGCCGTTGCTACTGTCATCTGCAAAGGCAAGCTACAGGGGATCGAGGTCGGACACTTCATGGGAGGGGATGTGGGCATCTACACCAATGTTCAGAAATATATCACCTGGATTGAGAAAGTCACTAAAGACAAATAAGACCAGACTACTCCCTCTGCATCCCAGTGGCTCTGCCACTGACAATACTAACCACAACTTTCCCCAAATTCAAAATAAAACGTCCAAATAGAAATATTTGGATGTATCACACCAGTATCCTATGTTTTCTTATTTGTGTCTCTGTCCATATCCCATAATGATCTGAAGAACCAAGAACAAAATATGAAATAAGCACTTTCTACATTGTACTGGGTTATATCCATTATCTCATTTAATGCTTATAACAACCCTTTGAGGTTATCGTTTATTCCTACTTTACAAATAAGAAAATTGAGACTAATATAGGTTACTTAACATTATCTATAGCTGGTAAATATCAGAACCTGAAATGGAACCCCAAAATGTCAGATTCTCAGCCCTGTGCTCTTAGCCTCGAAATTATAGGCAAGTCCATGGCATCACAAGAGATGCTGGCTTCTGTTTTCCTGCTACCTCTCTTACCATTCAAAGGGCTTGAAGCTCTCAATTGTGTCTCAGATCTTGGGTACTGAAATAAACTCTCCCAAAATGCAGCAGGCTGAAGGGAGAGAGCTAGCGGATGGGTAGGAGGTTGAAAAGAAATGTCAGGACAGTGACAACAATCACCAATCAAGTCCAAAGGGAGGCCTGGCAGCTCCAGAGCGAGACGAAGCAGTCATTTAGATCCAAGGACAGCACAGCATCAGGGCAGCAGCAGAGCTTAAGAGGTAGAGATAGCTGAGGGGAGGTGAAAGAAGGGCAGAAATTGGGTTTGGCCTCAGACCATGGGATTAACAAGGTCAAGAAAGCAGGTACCAGTCCTCTGGTTGAGAACTTGGTAAAACATCTCTCCAGATATCCCAGGTCTGGAAGTGATAGAGGAATTCAGGATACCCAAGAGATTTGGTCATACAGGACAAGGAAGGTTAAAGTAATCTCCCAGCAGATGAAGATTCAGGAAACAACCCCACACTATCCTTGAGTAACATTTTCTATTCCCAAGGTTTAAAATACAATCTATACTTTAATGACATCTGTGTTAGGCAGAATAATGCCCCCAAAATATGTCCACACCCTAATCTTCAGAACCCATGAATATGTTACTTTACATGGAAAATGCAGCTTTGCAGATGTGATTATGCTTATGGACGTTGAGATTATCCTGGATTATCTGGGTGGGACCAATGTAATCACATGGGCCCTTAAAAGTGGAAGAGGAAGGCAGAATATTTGGCCAGAGAGACGTGACAACAGAAGAGGCAGCAGAGATTCAAAGCATGAGATGGACCTACCCCCCACTACAGGCTTTGAAGATGGAAAAAGGGAGCTACAAGGCAAGGAACATGAGCAGTCTCTAGAAACTGGAAATGACCCTCAGCCACCAATTAGCAAAGAAATGGGAACCTTAGTCCTACAATCCTTGACAACTTGATTTTAACCCAGTGAAATCTGTCAAATTTCTGACCTACTACTAGTACTGTAAGATAATAAATTTGTATTGATTTAAGGTAATACATTTTATTGATTTAAGGTGTTTGTGGTAATTTGTTACAGCAGCCATAGAAAACTAATACAACTTTTAAATCCACAGCCCCTAAAAGAACTGCTTTTTATAACGGGATTTAAAAACCTTCAATGGTTCCCGATTGCCCTGAGAATAAATTCTAAACTTATTAGAATGGCATCCAAGCCTCCTTGATACTTCCCACCAACCTCATCCCACTCCCAAAATAGAATTTCTAATATTGTCTTGCCACTTGGCATTGCTTCCTGACCCTGTGAAATGTAAATCAGGTTAAAAAGAATGTCAGAGGAAAACATAAAAAAAAAAGCCCGGGGCTTCCCTGGTGGCGCAGTGGTTGAGAGTCTGCCTGCTAATGCAGGGGACGCGGGTTCGAGCCCTGGTCTGGGAAGATCCCACATGCCGCGGAGCAACTAGGCCCGTGAGCCACGATTACTGAGCCTGCGCATCTGGAGCCTGTGCCCCGCAACGGGAGGAGCCGCGATAGTGAAAGGCCCGCGCACCGCGATGAAGAGCGGTCCCCGCACCGCGATGAAGAGTGGCCCCCGCTTGCCGCAACTAGAGAAAGCCCTCGCACGAACCGAAGACCCAACACAGCCAAAAATAAATAAATAAATAAAGTAGCTATAAAATTAAAAAAAAGAAAGAAAAGAAAACGTACATGGACACCGATATTTAAAAAAAAAAAAAAAAAAAAGCCCAACGCCCTATTTCCTTTTAAGGTAGCAACCTGGTCAAGGCACAAACTTAACAAAGTTAGATCCATTTTAAAAAAAAATTCCTTGAGTTGAAGTCAAGTCTTCAAGTGTTGAATGCAAAGGCAACAGTATTCCAGGCAAAGTATTTCCTCTACTCCCATTGCCTATGACTTAGGCATAAACAAATCATATCAATCACTCTTCGAAGTAGACTGCAAACTGTGCTATGTTCAAATGTGTGAAAACTCCCTTAAATGCTGCCATGCAGCTGCTGTCTCATCAAATGATGCAAAGAACAATTATGCAATAGAAGCAACAAGAAAGATTAGGACTTGTTTAAATCAAAATTACCATCAGTATGACAAAAGATAACTCAAACAGCAGTGTAGATCTGGATCACCATTCAAAATCATCTGTCCTATAGCCTCAGCCAGAGGATGACCAAAAGGAAGTCTGAGAAATGAAAATTAAATCCATAATTCTACCTGTCAGAAAATTATCAATTCTGCAAAACAAGCAAGAACAAACCACAACCTATCTGGAAAGAAAACACAAAAGTTTCAGAATCCAGACGGAAAAAGAAACACTGAATGCACTCTGTGCTCCAAAGCCAATTAAAAGTGACCAATCCCTATTCATTGCCCATTTCCAAAAGCTCACCCAGAAAAGACCACCCAATTTATAATCATAAGAGCTAGCCCTTAAAAAACCTTCTGTAACTCCCCTTCTGTGAACATCACTGATGTTCTGTTCTTGATAAAGTTTTCCCTAGCTGGAACGATTATTAATAAATGACGCTGCGCTTGACATAGGCTTTCCTGATGATTTTGTGCAGATTTTAACAGCTTGTATCTAAAGCAAAGGCTCCACTTATTCACTAGATCTCATCCCCTCTCTTCTAGTCAAGAAAATCACTCTGGTACTATTTCTCTTTTGGTCTCTCGGTCTCTCAGTCTCTCTGTCTCTATGTCTCTTTCTCTCTCTCTCTCTCTCTCTCTCTCTCTCTCCCCCCTCCCATCAGTCCCATCAACACAGAACCACGTTGTTATATCTCCCATTAAAAAACTGTATTTAGATCTCATGTCCCCTGCCCCGGCTGTTATTCTCTCCTGCAACTTACAGCAAAACTCCTTGAAAAGGTTGTCTATTTTCACTTTTTTCCACCAATTCCTCTCCATCCCAGTCTCTTGATCCAACTCAAATCTGGCTTTTGCACAGCACTCCCTCTAAAACTACTCTTTCTAAAGTCACCAATAACTTGTATATTTCTAAATCCACAAGTCAATTCTCAGCTCTCATTTTACTTGACATTATCAGCATCAATTGAAAATGTTAGTCATTCCCTCTTCCTGGAAACATTTTCTTTACTTGGCCTCCAGGACATCACCTTTTTTCCATCTATCTCACTGGTTACTTCTTTTCAGTCTCCTCTATTGATTCCACCACATTTCTCCAACCTCTTAACATCAGAGTTCCCCAAGTTTTAGCCTTGGCCCTCTTCTCTTATACATATCATCCACTTCCTTAGTGATCTATGCTAGTCTTAAGATTTTAAATATGATATATAATCTAACAGCTCTCAAATATATATCTCCAGTTTGGACTTTTCCCTTGATGTCCAGTCTCAAGTATTTTACTCATATAGTCTACTTTGATATCTAATATATATCTCAAACTTAACATGTTCAAAACTGAACTCCAAGTCTTACCCACAAGTCAACCAGCCTCACCCACGATCTTCCCCATATGAACTGATGACAAGCTGATGACCCTGCAATTTACTCAGGCCAAAAATTTTGGAGTCACTTTTGATTCCTCTCGTCTCTCATATCTTATATCTAATCTATAGGTAAATCCTGCCAGGTCTATCTTCAAAACATTTCGACAATCTTACCACGTCTCCCTGTCTCCACTGCAACCACCCTGGTAAACCTGGAGCAGTGCAATATCCCCCAACCCATTTTATTCTTCTACTTTTGCCTTACTAAATTTAACCTATTCTCAGTACAACTACCAAAGTGGTCTTTTAAAACCTAAGTCAAGTTTTGTCACTTGCCTCTGCTAAAAACCCTCCAATGGTTCCCCATCTCACTCAGAATAGAAGATAAAACTTGAACAATGGTCTATAAAGTCCCTAAAATCATGGGCTCCATGGCCCTTTTGACCTCAGTGCCCACTACACCCTCTACTCTAGCCACAGTGGCCTCCTCGCTCCTCCTTGAACACATTAGACACTTTCTTACCTCAAACTTTTACACTTTCCCCAGACTCCTGCATGGCTACCTCCCTCACTCCCTAAAATCTTTGTTTAAATATTTTCTTAGTGAAGTCTTGTCTGACTACCCTATTTAAAATTAGGATCCCACTTTTGGTGGAAGTACGTATTCATTTTCTACAAAAATTTGGCAATGCATGTGATAAACCTTCGAATTATGCATATTCTGACTTCTACCTTTAGAGTTTTACAAGGATGTTTGCTGCAGCACTGTAGAGAGCAAAAAACTGGTGGGGTGGGGGCCATAGAGTATCGCTTATTTCTAAAAAGGCAGTACAACCATACACAATAATATGTGATCATTTAAAATGGTGTTGTAAAAGAATATGTATTGTCATGAAAATTATAAGCATAAGACTCAGTTTATGAAATAGTATACATGTTATGGTTCCATTTTTGTGCCCATAGCTATTCGTTCAACAATAGTTACTATTCTAAACACTGAAGGCACAAAAGAAAAACAAAGAAAAAGATTCTTGTCCTCAAGGAGTATACATTCTAGTTTAAAGGTACAGGTAGTTAAATTTTAAAATGTATTATGTCAGATAAGTACTATGAAAGAAAACTAAAGTGGAATTGGGAGTACTGGGGTAACATTTTAAACAGAGTACATATTGAGATTCATTTGACAAGGATCCCCAAAACTTGAGCAGGTTCTAAGAATTCTCCTTGGGAATGCAGAAAATAGAGTTGAAAGGCGTTTGGGAAAGGTGGTGTCTGCTCTCCTAGAGATATCATGATAAACAGAGAAGAGTGAAAATGCCACGATCAGGGGTGAGAAAGTGAGGATGAGGAATGCGTTGATGACAAGTTGTAATAATAAAGTGGGACAAATGCGGCTCCTGAGCCTGAATGTACCCAGAAGGCGATGACGATGAATGACAAAAGAAGGGAAGAGGGTAAGGGATCCATCCAGGGAACATCCAGCACATGGATCTCAGGAATAAGGATTTGGATTGGCTACTGCTCCTGTGGGGATACTGGGAAAACCCAAAGCCAGTTTGCAAAGCTAGGGGCCTTGAAGTGAATGCCGCTGTCATCAGATGTTCCTCCAACTCTTTTACTAGTTCCTCAGAATTATCCAGTGCTGAATTATAAAACCTTATTAAAAGAAAAAAAAGCCTGAACTGTTGATACCTGTTTTTTAAAGTTATCTTTTACCTTATATTCAAGATAAGTTCATCTCAGTGATACTATGCTAAGAAAACTTCAATGAGATTAGTACTCTATTTTTCTTAACCTTTTGTGCACATCTGAATCACCTGAGGAACTTTAAAAGACATAATGCCTGGGCCCTATCTCAGAGATTCTGATGTAATTGCTCTTGGGCAAGACCTGGGCACTTGATACTTTTTAATCTGCCAAAGTGATTCTCATATGCAGCCAAGATTGAGAACCAGAAACTAACTTTCACCATGAAGCTTGTACTAACTAAAGCTTTCCCAGAATTTTACAGCACACTAGAGGCTGCGAAAAATGGTTTTCTAAAAACCCACGTTTAATAATTGTTTCATACTGCTATATAGAAACACACTAACATTTGGGTATTGACCTTATATATAGCTACATTTCTAAATTAACTTATTTCCTAAAATTGTTTAGATTATTGGGATTTTCTATGTAGACAATCATATCCTCTTAAAATAATGAGTTTTATTTCTTCTTTTCCAATACTTATATCTTTAATTTCTTTAATGTGTCTTTAAGTGTAAAATTCAGTGGTTTTTCATATAGTCACAGACTTAAGCAATTATTACCACCATCTAATTTTAGAACATTTTCATGACCCTGATAGAAAGCTATACCCATAAGTAGTCACTACCCAATACCTCTATTCCCCAGCACCTTGAAACCACTAATCAACTTTCTGGTTCTATAGATTTGCCTATTCTGGACCTTTCATAGAAAGGGAATCATATAACATGCAGTCTTTGTGACAGGCTCCCTTCAGTTAGCATAATGCTTCAAGGTCTATCTGTGTTGTAGCATGTATCAGTACTTCTTTCCTTCTTATGGCTGAATAATATTCCATCGTATGAATATGTGTATGCATGTACACACACACACACACACACCACATTCTGTTTATCCATTCATCGGATGATGGACATTTGGGTTGTTTCCACTTCTTGACTATTATGAACAGTGTTGCCATGAACATTCATTGGTAAATTTTTGTGTGGACATATATTTTCATTTCTCTTGGCTATATACCTATGAGAGGAATTGCTGGCTCATATGATAACTGCATTTAACATAAAATGTAGAAGTTCTTGAAGTCACTCCACTAGCTCTCACTAAAGGAAAGCCCCTCAGCAAAGTTTTCAGCTCTGCTCTTAAAATGCTTATATATTGCTAACGTTTTCTGTTTAATTGAGAGAAAGTTGTCCCCAGTAGTTTCTTTTGTCTTCAATCTATATGCTTAATTTTTTTGGCCTGTTTCTCCTATTTCCATCTTTTTATTGCTTCCTGATACCTTCTGAGAGAGTTCTTTGAGCTGACCTTCCAGTTCATTAATCGACCATCTGCTGTATCGATTCTGCTACTTAACCTCATTGTTGAGTACGTTATTTCATCTAATTTAAAAATACACATTTTAGAAGCCAAAGGGAAATCAGACTTTTTCTCACCACAGGACCTATCATCTAGGGCAGGTGTGCGACCTACAATCAGCCAACCAGAAGCTCTTAGCCAGGGCTTACGTACTATGACGCAAAGGGACACATTCACAGAGGCAGTGGCACTGTCTAGGACATAATGCTGACAGTTGAAATGTGAGTGTTGCTGCCAGCATCAGTCCCTCTAGACTGACTTGGCTGTGTTCTCAGCTGTTTAAACCCTCTTGGTTCCCATTCTGATGTTGACTCTCCAGACTTCCCATTGATTCTAAGAGATAGCCAATTTCCTTCCAATAAATTAATTTCCTCCTTCAGTCATTTCAAGTTGGACACATGAGTTGGGATGTGGGAAAAATACATGAGAGTTAAAGCACTAATTTCTTCCTTCTACATAGTCAGATTCTGTAGACACTGTCATAAGTTATGGTTCAAAAAGTAAAGTGAAAAACATATTACTTGAAGTTACAAAATTAGTAACCAGAAGAATGACAAGTAAATAAAACTAATCAAATATAGGAGAGGGGAATAAATTTGGGGTTAAGTGAGATGATTCCCAAACTTTGATGAATGGGATTCAAAAGTTACAGTTTCAAAGTTGATAAACCAAGTAAGAAAGGCAAAATATTATTTAGAGTTGTGAAAGTAATCACCAGAAGAACTAAGACAAATGGTAACATGTGACCACATCTGGGCAGTGGGACTAATAACAGGGAGTGGAATGGGAAATGCTGCTGTACACTTTCTACCTTTCTGTATTGTTTACATCTTTTTCTAGTCCCCCTCTAGGCTGCACCAGCAGAGATCATACCACGTAACAGAAAGGGAAGTAGTAAGACCTACACACATACATACACACTTATGCACATGAACATGGATCCAGCTGCAGCTCGGAGAATGCAAACTATAAAAGATTTAATTACAGAAGATTCAATTCAAGAGCACAGATTTGCCTCCAGATTTGTTTTTTTGGATAAAACACAAAGTAGCCTCACATCCATCATGAGCTAAATCACGCACGGAAAAGGAAGGAAATCCAATCCCAAAAGATGACTGGGAAAATGCAAGTGTTCTGTCCCTTAGAAAAGCAAGTCATACATACTTCAGTCTGTCATGATTTCGGATCTCGACTCCCAGGCATCCCGCCAACACCAAACATGAAAGATTAGTTGCTTATTTCACCTGTTTAAAAATACTCACAAACTTGAGCATTCCACAGGCTAATCCCGGCATGAAGTCTTACAACTATGAACAAGAGGAACTTAAGGTTTACTGGTAAAAGCACAAGACTTGGAGTCCAAACATTTGGGACTGTTTTATCTGACTGTTTACTAGTTGATGATGTTAAGCAAATCATCACTCCAGCCTGAGATTTGTCATCTATAGAATGGGGATAGAATTACTACCTGCATAGAGTTGCTATTAAAATCAAATGAGATAATAGACTACATATAAGAATACCTGATAAAATGTAAAGCCCAATACAAATGTTAGGTTATTATCATTATGACAGTTGGTCACAACAGACAGCTGTATAAAAATAGGCATGGCATAGTGGAAAATTCACTCTACTACTAAAAATATAACCTAGAGAAGCATCTCTATACTTGAAAAGGATGAATATTATCATTTCCAGAAGACAAAGATGGTGCTTGACCTCACACAGCTCACAGTGACATCAGTGGAGCTATCCCTCCCTTGAACTATGACTAACACCCACACGTGGCTAGCACATACCTCAGTTCACAGCTTTGGATAAGGAAAAGACACGTGCTAGAACATGTTAATGAAAGTAGAAATGAAAAAAAAATTTAAGTATATCAAGTATTGTCCTTTGGATTATAGATCCTTTAGAACTGAACCAAAGGAAATGTGTTCAAATAAGCCTAAAAAGAAGGCTGAGAAAGTATATACAAAAAGGGATGAGATTTAAAGGAGGGAAAGGCAAAGCTAACTCTTTAGGAAAGTAGTGTGATATAAAGGAAAGAGCCTTGGACCAGGAGTCAGAAAACTTAGTTCTGGCTCTCTATGAAACTCTGGGTAGGCCATTTCCCTCTCTGGGCCTCAATTTCTCTATAATATATAAAAGGAGTTAAAAGACTAGTTAACACAGTTAATCAATCATTTAGAAAACATTTATTGTTTATTATGGGCCAGGTAATATTCTAGGCACCAAGAACTTAGGAAGAAACAAAAACAGACACAGTTCCATGGATTTGATGTTCTAGATGATCTCCATCCAACTCAAAGACCCAACATGCTAAAACTCTGACTTTAGGCTGTGGAGAGGCCAGAGTGGACAGTCAGGATGGTCAAATGACCAAAGAAAATAAGGCTTGACCTCTCCAGGGAGCAATGTTCTTTTGGGGAGCAGAAGCAAGTGCCCCTCACTCCCATCTTGCCCCACCTGGGCATCAGAACTTAATACCAATTGTGGCAGCCAACTGACTTTTATCCTGAAAGGCAAGTCTAGGGCTCAAAGAAACTCCCAGAAATAGAAATATATTGTTGTTTTTCAGTTAGATAACGAGACCAACTACAGTAGAGAAATGGGAAACTTATTTGATACTTTTTTTTTAAGCTTATCTAAAATGACTAACATTAACAGATAGATGAAATTTCATAAAAATTAATGATCACTATATTAAATTTTCCTAATATCTATTTAATATAATAGGAAAAACACAACATATATGTAATTTTAAAAGAAATGAATTATTTTCTATATATAAACAGAACATAACACCTCATTTACCA